>NC_091645.1:6803414-7106445 GCF_027580195.1 Bos mutus | reverse complement strand
AGGCTGTTATTCTAATGTATCAACTACTCTGTCTTCACATTTTTCCATTCTCTCTTAAGCATTGTGTTAAACTAAAATTAAAATAATTCTTTTGTTATTTCTTTTGTCTTCAGTGACTATACATGATTATGTTCAATTTTCTTTTTCCAGCATACTAGACTTCCCATAATGAGGCCCTTCTTATTTAATCTCTGCATGAAGCTACTCAAACCTGAACGACCTTCACTGTACACAGAACATCTTTTACACGTCACCTCCCACAGTTAACATTGTTTTCTCCAGTATTTACTGAGAACCTTCTATGTAAGCTGCGTGTTAGATCATGAGTATTCAGAAAAGGACAAGAATATGAACTGGCAAACTCCTGCCCTCCAGGTCTCAGTTTCCTGGGATAGACAACTATTTTATTAGAGAGTGAATATGCTGCATTAGGATAAGAACAAGACTCTGGAGGAGTTCAGGGGAGGGACACCCCTAGACTAAGTCTCAAACTTCCTTCTGTGGGTCACTTCTGTATCTGTATTTCAATACTTCTTGTATTATAATTTTATATTTACCCTAACGTATAATTATTTACCCCTGAAATCAGAGATAGACTCTTACTTACCTCTGGCTTCTAGAAGCCCAGTTCAGTGCCAAACCACCACACATCAACATACACAACAGTTGCTAATTCTGTGAGAGGTGTCATGGTGAAAGCTTTGTTCACATTTTCCCAGCTGACTTCCACAGTGCAGTAGGTGTGATTAACGTATTATAGTATCTCTATTTTGCATGGTCATATCAAATAACACATCCAACCATTAAGTGGAGGAGCCAGGATTGGAATCCTGTCAGTGTGATGCCAAAGCCCACGCTCCTAACTGCTTCCAAATACTAACGTATAGATGATTTACTAATGAATGAATGAATGCTCTTCTTTCTCTTTAGGTGGCTCCTTTGGGACTTCATGAAGTCTGGGAAAAAGTCAGACACGTTCAAACATTATTTTCCTTTTCCTTTAAAACAAGAGTTGTGGAAGTTGAAATGACAAAAATGAAATTAGTCACCCCAGGGAAGCTGCGAGCTCCAGGCACATGCAAGGTGCTGGGCCAGATAAGAAGTGTGATGAGAACTGAACGCTGATCCTGGGAGTTCTGAAAATGGAGCCCACACAGTTATCTAGAAGGGATAAGAGCAAAACACGTAATGTGTTTCGCTTTATGTGACCAATAAAATAATGCGACCAGGGGAGGGGGTGACACGTCGAGGGCAAGGGGACGGCTGCTTTCTGGAGATCTCTGCTAGGGCTCTTCTCCGGCTGATCTGGCTGCCTTAAGTCGTCCTCTCTGCGGAGAGAGAACATCTCCTTCTTCTCCAGCTGCAAGCCATTAGAGAGACGATTGCAGGGGAGGAAGCTTGTCTGTGCAGAGGGACAATGAGCAGCACTGGACCTGGCAGGATTGCTTCGCCGGCCACCGTACAATGTAAGAGAAGGGGGACCGAGCTAGTGAACAGTGTCGGCCAGCTTGCTCCTGCCCCCATCCCTCTCCTGAACATGTCCTCGGGCCCTGCAGAGGTTTCATAGACCAGACTTTTCAAATCCTCAAGCTCCTGACTTAGCTGAAGCTAACCTTGAGGATACACCTGAGGTCAGAGCTATTGAGAGGAAGGAGCTGTGATAAAGTGGAGAGAACATGGGCCCTGACTTCAGGTGCTGACTGTGTCTTGGCTTCTTACCAGCTGGGTGTGCCTTTTTGAGTTTCAGCTTAAGGTCTGTAAATGAAGATAAAATACCCACAAAAGGTTATTTTAATGATTACATGGAATTTTGCTTGTGGAAGTGTCTAAAACTTAAGAGCTACTCCAAGTTTTTATTATCTTTAAATCCCCAGTTGAATACTTCTCTCACCCTCATCCCCACCCCGGTGGATTTTGATGGAGATTGATTTTGCTGATCTATGGAAAAAAGTGATGTAAAAGCAAACAATGGTATGATAAGGCCACAAACTATAAACGTACAATTATTTCTAGCCTCTTTCCTTGGCCAGTAAGGAGAATTCTGGCATTTTTTGCTCTTCTTGGATATGGTTGGTCAAAATTCCCTTCACAAATCTGAAGATTTCCTGAAATTTACCAAATAATTAACAATTTTCCTCTTTTTCTTATAACTCTTTAACTGTCATTCATTGTACTTAAGAAGTGAAATCTCATCCCAAAGTAATTAATGAAATAAAGTACAGTAAGAAATGAGGATATGTAATGATTTCAAAATACTGTGAGAACTGTCTCTGTCCAAAAATTATATTTTCTTTCTGTTTGGAAAACAGCCCTCTGGAGGCCTTGCTACTATGTACTTAACTGGGTAGAAGCAGACTGATAACTTGGTGAGCAGAGTGCAGGCTCCATCCTAGCCCTTCCCAGTTCGGTGCTCTTGTGTGACACCTGGACCACTGTTCCTCATGGCCCTGATTAATGGGATTACAGCATCCCCTCCTCTTTTAAAGCCTTTGTTTGCTGATGTCACTAGAGAGTGATTGTAGACTGCATGCACACCTCTATGCCTTCTTCTAGTATCAAGTTACTATCAATTGAGAATTGTTCAGAATTATAAAGAAAAATATTGATTAAAGTATCAATAAAAGTTTATTGAGTACCTATAAGTGCACTACGGAGAAGGCAATGGCACCCCACTACAGTACTCTTGCCTGGAAAATCACATGGACGGAGGAGCCTGGTGGGCTGCTGTCTATGGGGTCGCACAGAGTCTAACACGACTGAAGCGACTTAGCAGCAGCAGCAGCATAAATGACTAATCATCGAGACTGATGCTTTTAAAAATATTGTTTCATTTAATCCCACAGTAGAGCTGGAGGAGGTTATTATTGTCCCTATCTTACAGCCAAAGAAATTGTGGTTTGGAGGTGAAATAAGACCACATAAGAAACAAATATCAGAGGCAAATCTGAATCTGAAATCCTTTCATAGCATTGCATGCATGCTAAATCACCTCAGTTATGTCCTATTCTTTGTCATCCTGTGGACTGTAGCTCCTCTGTCCATGGGATTCTCCAGGCAAGAATGCTGGGGTGGGTTGCCATGCCCTCCTCCAGCCAATCTTCTGAACCCAGTGTCTGAACCCATGTCTCTTTCGTCTCCTGCACTGGTAGGCAGGTTCTTTACCACAAGCGCCACCTGGGAATATCTACCCTTTTACAGTATGACGCTGCCTTAAAACTACCCATCTGGGTGATGTCAAATTCCCTTCATCTCAAGGCTTCTCCCACATCACAGTGTGGGCGGGTATGTAGATTATTCCTCCGGGATAAGTGTGAAAGTGGGCTGTGCGCTAAACTGAACAACAAGGCGGACAATAAACGGCACAACATGGATTTAATTTGAATAACTTCCTTTTCTCTTTTCTTGATTGATTAAACTTGTCAGTGAAGTGAGCTGTTCAGAGAAAATAAACAATGATCCATTTGACCTACCAGCATCCATTAGGCAACGTGGCTAATAAATCTATTCATTCATTACTTTAATCATTCATTCAACACAAATGTTTACTGATATTTTATTTGGTTTTAGACTTGGCTGGGAGTCTAAAGAAGATGAATGGGGCTGAAATAAAGGGTTTTGCTCACGTAGGGAATACAGTCATGTGAACAAATAATTATGATACTCATCCTTCAAAACTCTGCCAAAATGTCTTCATCTCTAGAAGCCCTCCTGAGTTATATTAAGTACTTATCTGTTGTGTTATCATGGCAAACCATGCACAATGCTTTGTTAGCATTTGGCCATATAATACTGAAATCTGTTGGTTGTACATGACCACCTGAATAAATTCTGGGAAAGTTGTAACCAAAAACAGAAAATCTTTCTTCATTTTACTCAGTATCCTACCTTCTCTTCTTCCTTCTGTGTCCAGACCCGGCTCTACCTCAGCCTAATTATCAGGCTCATTTTCCTATAGGTTTGTTTGCTTGATGGCTCATGTTACCAAACCACCATATCATTACTGGGCCATATGAAGTTTTTTATAGCACATTATAATGAAAATACCATAGGGTTGATTCATCTGCACAACATGTAGTTTTATGAAATTGACACATACTCTTGATTCTTGTTATGAGTTTATCCTTAGGTACATCAGGGTAACGAGTGCAACAACTGTTATTAATAAGTAAAGTCTGAACATGTATATTTGAATCTCAGCTCTACCAGCTCAGTCACAAAATGGAAATTATACTAAAATTGAAATTACCCTTCTTTTTCTGTCTCCAGGTATATCTGTGTGAAGCACATGAAGAGATGAAAAAACCCTTTGAATATACAAAGTACACATGAAGTACAAACTTAGTAATTAGGTACATGGGTTTTGAACTCAGAAGATGGATTCAAATCCTGGGTCTGCCAGCTTGTTTGACTTTGTGACCCCAAGGACTGCAGTACGCCAGGCTTCCCTGTCCTTCACTATCTCCCTGAGTTTGCTCAAACTCATGTCCATTGAGTCGATGATGCCATCCAACCATCTCATCCTCTGTTGTTCCCCTCTCCTTCTGCCTTCCATCTTTCCCAGCATCATGGTCTCTTCCAATGAGTCAGTTCTTTGCATCAGGTGGCCAAAGTATTGGAGCTTGAGCTTCAGCATCAGTCCTTCCAATGAATATCTTGATTTCTTTTAGGATGGACTGGTTTGATCTCCTTGCTCTCCAAGGGATTCTCCAGTCTTCTCCAGTACCAGCTACTAGCTAAGTAATCCCAAGCAGTCCTGTGCATTACTTTCCATATCTATATATGTTCTTTAGTCCAATCACAGGGTTCTTCTGAAGAACCTGAAGAGTAAATGTAATAATGTGTGGTGGTTGTAAAACATGTCTGCAAATTCTGACACACTCCCCATTGAGATGTGGTCTGTGTTCCTTACCTTGGATCTGGATGAGCTTATGAGCAACAGTGAAAATGAGCTATATAACTTCTGAAGTTAGGTCACAAAAGGCCTTGCAGCTTATTTCTTGTTCCTGGAATACTGAGCAGCCATGTAAGACTACTAAGGCAGGAAGCTGGAGAGACATTAGTTGTAGAAGCTCCACCACCAAGGTGCCAGACATGTGAATGAGAAAATTACTCTGCAAATAGAATCTTCCAGCCTCAACTTTTACAGTCCCTAAACACTCAACGTCCCACCAGCCATTTAAGTCTTCCTAATTGAGGCTCTCGGCATGGAGAAGCAGGGGCAAGACTATGCTCTATTCAAATTCCTGGGCCACCGCAGAATTCATGAGCATAATCATGTGGCTGTTTTAGTCCACTAAATTTTGGGTGACTCATTACACAGCCGTGATACGAAGTTGGTTGAATCCACATATGTGGAACCTTGAATATGGAGGAACGGCTGTAGCTACAGAAGGCTGACTATAAGTTAAACGCGGATTTTCCACCGGGTGGAAGGTTGGCGCCCCTACTCCCTGTGCTCCTCAAGTGCCAACTGTGTTTAGCACAATACCTTGCACATAAAACTGAATAAAAAGCGTCTGTCTACCTCATTCTGCTGATGTTATAAACATCCTTGGTTATGGCTTCAGAATCCTCCCCATTCACTGCCATGCTTTCTTGCCCTCAAAGTACCCTGGTACTTTTTTTAGATTACCTGCCTCTCTCCCACTGCTAACAGATGCTAGGGACTGAATGTGTGTGTCCTCCAATATTCATGTGTTAAGCCATAAATGTGATGGAATTTTGAGGTGAGGTCTTTGGGAAACAACCAGGTTTAGATAAAGTCATGGGGGGTGAAGCTTCATGGTGGGAATAATGTCCTTAAAATGGAAACAGACCAGAACTCTCTCTCTCTCTTTCTACCTGTGAAGATACAGCAACAAGGCAGACTGAAAACAAGGAAGTTTGTTCTCCCCAGACACAGAATCTGTTGGCACCTTGATCGTGAACTTCTCAGCCTCCAGAACTATAAGAAATAAATGCTTGCTGTTTAAGCCACTCAGGCCATGGTATATGCTATCACAGTCCTTTTGAGCTGCTACAACAGAATATCATACACTGGATGACTTATAAACAAAGAAACTTATTTCTCATAGCTCTAGAAGCTAGGAAGTTCCATGATCTGGTGGGCCCCCACTTCTGGGTTCATTGTTGGCCATCTTTTTACTGTGACCTCACATGGCAGAAAGGACAAATAAGGCCTCTGGGATCTCTTTTATAAGGGTACCAATCTCATTCATGAGGGCTCTATTCTCATGACTTAATCACTTCCCAAAGCTCCACCTTCAAACAACATCACATTTGAGGTTAAGATTTCAGCATATGACTTTGGGGGACAAAAACATTCACGCTTATAACACAGCTGGAGCTAAGATGACAAATTTACTGGGTGAGATCCTGTCCCCACTTCTGAAGGGAAGGGGATTGAACAGTTTAAGCCAATCACTGTATCCCCATTCCCTGGCAAGAGGGATTGTTTCTGAGATAAACCTGAGACCTAATGAAGTTCTAGCAGAAAGAATCAGTCTGATGAGAACCAATTTAGGCCAATAAATTCCAGTCCATGTGAAAAGTTACTGGAACTCTCTTCATTATTTTTCTGAAAAGAAAGAAGTGAGGTATTTCACTGCAGTAAAGAAGTTTAAAGCTGCTGGCCTGAGGTTAGAGATGTCAAGGGTAATGGTGGGCTGTACCAAAATGAAGTTCACAGCGTGGAAGGCAGAATAGAGATGGGAGATTTGGGGCTTTTGTACACATTTTGACCATGACACCAAAGCCTTATTTAGAGTCTGTTTTCTGAATTGTTCAATTAGAAGCTCTAATAATTTTTCTCTTTCAGTTTAAGCCATTTGGGGGTGAATTTTTCATCACTCTACTCCAAAGAGTCCTTCTAATTTTAGTTTTTGTTGTTGTTGAGTTGCTTAGTTGTGTCCGACTCTTTGTGACCCCATGGACTGCAGAACACCAGGCCTCCCTATCCTTCACCATCTCCCGCAGCTTGCTCAAATTCATTTCCATTCAGTCAATGATGCCATCTAACTATCTCATCCTCTGTCATCCCCTTTCCTCCTGCCTTCCATCTTTCCCAGCATCAGGGTCTTTTCCAGTGAGTCAGCTCTTTGCATCAGGTGGCCAAAGTATTGGAGTTTCAGCTTCAGCATCAGTTCTTCTAATGAATATTAAGGACAGATTTCCTTTAGGATGGACTGCTTGGATCTCCTTGCAGTCCAAGGGACTCTTATGAGTCTTCTCCAACATAACAGCTTAAAAGCATCAATTCTTTGGCACTCAGCCTTCTTTATGGTCCAACTCTCACACCCATACATGACTACTGGAAAAACCATAGCTTTGACTAGACGGACCTTTGTTGGCAAAATAATGACTCTGGTTTTTAATATGCTCTCTAGGTTGGTCATAGTTTTTCTTCCAAGGAGCAAGCGTTTTTTAATGTCATGGCTGCAGTCACCATTTGCAGTGATTTTGGAGCCCAAGAAAGTAAAATCTGTCAGTGTTTCCATCTTTTTCCCCATCTATTTGCCATGAAGTGATGGGCCAGATGCCATGATCTTGCTTTTTGAATGCTGAGTTTTAAGTCAGCTTTTTCACTCTCCTCTCTCACCTTCATCAAGAGGCTCTTTAAATCCTCTTCATTTTCTTCCTTTTCTGGGTCTTCCTTGATAGCTCAGTTGGTAAAGAATCCGCCTGCAGTGTAGGAGACCCCAGTTTGATTCCTGGGTCCGGAAGATCTGCTGGAGAAGGGATAGGCTACCCACTCCAGTATTCTTAGGCTTCCCTTATTGCTCAGCTGGTAAAGAATCTGCCTACAATGAGGGAGACCTGGGTCCTATCTCTGGGTTGGAAGATCCCCTGGAGAAGGGAAAGGCTACCCACTCCAGTAATCTGCCCTGGAGAATTCCATGGACTATACAGTCCATGGGGTCGCAGAGTTGGACACGACTGAGCAACTTTCACTTTCTGCCATAAGGGTGGTGTCATCTGCATATCTGGGGTTATTGATATCTCTCCTGGTAATCTTGATTCTGCCTTGGGCATCATCCAGCCTGACATTTTTCATGATGTACTCTGCATATAAGTTAAATAAGCAGGGTGACAATAGACAGCCTTGATGTACTCCTTTCCCTATTTTCAACTAGTCTGTTGTTCCATGTCCCATTCAACCTGTTGCTTCTTGACCTGCATACAGATTTCACAAGAGGTAGGTAAGGTGGTCAAGTATTCCCATCTCTTTAAGAATTTTCCACAGCTTGTTGTGGAAAATTTTGGTAAAGCTGATTAAATAAATTATCTCTAATGCTACATTTTTGGCTGTTGTTTCTCAGCAAAGTTAACTTGGAATTGTAGCTGTTATTTTTGTATTAAAATTTTTTTTTTTTTTGGTGTGAACCATTTTTTAAGTATTTACTGAATTTGTTACAATACTGCTTTTGTTTTATGTTTTGATTTTTTTGGCTGTGAGGCATGTGGGATCCTAGCTGCCCAACCAGAGATCAAACCTGCACTCCTGCACTGGAAAGTGAAGCTCCAACTACTGAATTGCCAGGGAAGTTCCATGTAGCTGTTACAGGGCTTACAAGATCATTACATTGACAATGCAAGTAGATAATGCAGAAGAGCACGCTCCTCTCAAATGGACATGAAATAACCAGATTCATTATTTTTTGTTTGAAATGATTTTCTCATTGCATAATCATACACTAAAATTTCAAATCATTGTTAGTGTAGAATTAACCATGGAAACTATTTATTTGTGTTATTTATTAATAATCTTTTAAACATTCCTGAGAAACAGGAGCTATTTTTAAGATATAGCTATATAAAATCACAGCAGATGGTGATTGCAGCCATGAAATTAAAAGACGCTTACTCCTTGGAAGGAAAGTTATGACCAACCTAGATAGCATACTCAAAAGCAGAGACATTACCTTGCCAACAAAGTCCATCTAGTCAAGGCTATGGTTTTTCCTGTGGTCATTATGGATGTGAGAGTTGGACTGTGAAGAAAGCTGAGCGCCGAAGAATTGATGCTTTTGAACTGTGGTTGTTGGAGAAGACTCTTGAGAGTCCCTTGGGCTGCAAGGAGATCCAACTAGTCCATTCTGAAGGAGATCAGCCCTGGGATTTCTTTGGAAGGAATGATGCTAAAGCTGAAACTCCAGTACTTTGGCCACCTCATGTGAAGAGTTGACTCATTGGAAGAGACTCTGATGCTGGGAGGGATTGGGGGCAGGAGGAGAAGGGGACGACAGAGGATGAGATGGCTGGATGGCATCACTGACTTGATGGACTTGAGTCTGAGTGAACTCCAGGAGTTGGTGATGGACAGTGAGGCCTGGCGTGCTGCAATTCATGGGGTTGCAAAGAGTCAGACACGACTGAGTGACTTTACTGAACTGAACGGAACTGATGTATATGTTTGTCTGTATACATGTGTATATACACATATGTTTATATGCAAAAGATATAACAGTCCATATAGATACATGGAAAGATACACAAACCACTTTGCTGTGTATCATTTTATAATTTGGGGAGTGCTTACATATCTATTACTTCATTTCATCCTTATAATAGCTGTAGATTGGTGTTTTGTCTTCATTTTATTATTTATGTTAGACTGGTACTATTAACATAAATAAGAACATGTACTAATTATTTCTGCTAATTATTAAACTAGTTATTGCTAATTATTAAGACTGAGTGACTGAACTGAACTGAACTAATAATTATTAGCTATTTATCATTTATTCATTTAGTTGTTATAAATTATTAATTTAGCTAGCTAATCATTAACTAATACTTATTGCTAATCATTAACTAATTTACTGCTAATTAAAGTATTTATATACTAACTACATAAAGAAGTTACATAAATAATAAAATTGGTTTCAGGGAATTTATGTGACTGCCCAATGACACAGAAATACTAAGAGGTAGAATTTCTGCATCCAGAAAGATTGAGGAGATGTACTTTTCCCTGTTTCTGCTGCCAAGTACAGATAGAAATCCTAGACATTATATATAAAACAGACATAGGAAGACTTTGAAGAAGAAAGCGAAGGCAAATAGGCTAGGGTTTTTAGGATCCAAAGGAACAACCTGCTTCCTTTGGAGTATGTTGCCATGCCTTCCTCCAGGGGATCTTCCCCACCTGGGGATCTATCCATTTCTTGCCTGGAAAATCCCATGGACAGAGGAGCCTGGTGGGCTAGAGTTCATGGGGTTGCAAAGAGTCAGACATGGCTGAAGCAACTGAGTGGAAACGCAAAAATGAGGTGAATGTGTATCCTCCACATGTATGCCTGCATGTTGGTATATTTATATATGTATTTATCCTCTTTGTGGTTTTCTGTTTCTTAAAGTCCTCTTTATTATATATAAGTATCTATATACATACAGATAGATGTAAAATATATGTATGTGTGCTCAGTCACTTCAGTCATGTCCGACTCTTTGTGACCCTCTGGACTGTAGCCTGCCAGGCTCCTCTGTCCATGGAATTTTCCAGGCAAGAATACTGGAGTGGGCTGCCATGTGCTTCTCCAGGGGATCTTCCCAACCCAGGGACTGAACTCGGGCCTCCTGCATCTAATACATTGAAGGCAAATTCTTTATCTGCTGAGCCACCAGGGAATCCCCATAAAATATATAAAAATCAATGTATATTTTTAAACTCCAAAAATAATGTTTGTGGAAAAACACATTCCACTTTCTATTTAGTTACAAATGCAGAACAAGTTTATAATTTGTCAGTCAAGAAAAGTATTTGTAGGGATATCCATCCCTTTGAGATATTTCACTTATGCTGTCTCATTAAATTCTTCCCCCCCAGTTTCACAAGGCAAGTATTACTACTGACCAAGCCTTTATAGATCTGGAAACTAAGTTGAGGTATTTTATCACATATTAGTAAACAGCAGATCTAGATTCAAAACTCAAGTCAGTCTGATACCAACTCTCTGCTCTTTAGAAAGCAGAATGTATGTGTTGCAAGGAAAATCTAAGTTTCGCCAGAGCAAAAGAATATTTGAGTTTTAAACAAATATCCCCTTCAAATGCAGACAGTTTAGAAGGGTATTTTCAGTGTCTTTAGCTCTTGCATAGCTGTTCATATGTCTAGTATTTAAGATTTCAAAGTTTAGCCTAATCTTCTTGCCATCTGCTCGGAAATGATGAGCCCATCTGTCAAGATATTCAAGACAGTATCAGATTTCATTAATTCTATGAGAAGACAATGACTTTTGAAATATGAAATTTGAATGTGTCTGATTATAAGATTGTGTTATGCTTAAAAATTGAAAAGCTAGTTCTATATGGTTGAATGATAGCTGAAGTCCCAGCATTGATTAAAAGTGACAATGAGGCAGCCACATGGGGAAATCCAGACCATCCAAAGCTGATTTGGGGATCTTTCAGATCTGGCATGATGGCCACTATCTCAACTGTTGTTGTTTAAAGGTTCATTCCTGGGTTTGAATTCCTAGGGAAGATACCCTAGACAAGGGATAGGCTACCCACTCCAGTATTCTTGGGCTTCCCTTGTGGCTCAGCTGGTAAAGAATCTGCCTGCAGTGTGGGAGACCTGGGTTCAATCCCTGGGTTGGGAAGATCCCCTGGAGAAGGGAAAGGCTGCCCACTCCAGTATTCTGGCCTGGAGAATTCCATGGACTGGATAGTCCATGGGGCCACGAAGAGTCAGACACGACTGAGCAACTTTCACTTTCATTCACTAAGTCATGTTTGACTCTTTTGCAGCCCCATGGACTGCAGCCCGCCAGGCTCCTCTGTCTATGGGATTTCCCAGGTAAGAATACTAGAGTGGGTTGTCATTTGCTTCTCCAGGGGATCTTCCCAACCTAGGGATTGAACCCACATATCTTGCATTTCAGGTGGATTCTTTTACCACTGAGCCACCAGGGAAGCCCACTATATTAATTGTTTCTTAATTATTATGTTCTATAATATACATTCTCTAGACGTTTTGGAAGTAATATTCTTTTTTTTTAATATAAATTTATTAATTTTAATTGGAGGCTAATTACTTTACAATATTGTAGTGGGTTTTGCCATACATCAACAAGAATCTGCCATGGGTGTACATGTGTTCCCTACCCTGAACCCCGCTCCCACCTCCCTCCCCATACCATCCCTCTGGGTCATCCCAGTGCACCAGCCCCAGGCATCCTGTATCATGCATCGAACCTGGACTGGCGATTCGTTTCACATATGATAATATACATATTTCAATGCCACTCTCCCAAATCATCCCATGCTCTCCCTCTCCCACAGATTCCGAAAGACTGTTCTATACATCTGTGTCTCTTTTGCTGTCTCACATACAGGATAACATTACCATTTTTCTAAATTCCATACATATGTGTTAGTATACTGTACTGGTGTTTTTCTTTCTGGCTTACTTCACTCTGTATAATAGGCTCCAGTTTCATCCACCTCATTAGAACTGATTCAAATGTATTCTTTTTAATGGCTGAGTAATACTCCATTGTGTATATGTACCACAGCTTTCTTATCCATTCTTCTGCTGATGGACATCTAGGTTGCTTCCATAGAGAATTTTACAAAGAGCTTCCAACGTCATTACTCCATTACTCATGTACATTTCTATTCTATCTATTTTTTATATTTTTAAAGAAATAACCAAGTAATGTAAGTGGAACTGCCAATCACATGCTTCTAAAAAGGAAATACATGGACCGCGGGAGTGTCCTGTCTGGAGACTAAAGAAGAGATCTACACAGGAATAACAGGTGATACCACCACATTCTTCTTTCTTTCTTTTGGTCAAATTAGTTTAAACAAATAGATCCTTGGGTTTTAAAATATGCTGACTCATGAGTGTGTTTTTGGCCACCTTGATAGAGATTATCTTCTCTTTACTTCAATCTTGCTTGATTTTAGTTAGTTCTAGAGTCACCTAGATTCCAAATTCCAAAAACAAATTAAAATTCCTCCTAAACAAGTACTTTTTCAATTTTCAGGACAAATGAAATCTCCAAATAACTATGAACATTTCCTATCTTCCTATTCCCCCTTATTCTGTTCCATTTCGATCTTGGGTTGCCTGCCTCCTGAACTTTGGTTTATTTCTGCAATGGCCGGATGCTTTTCTCACAGTGGAACGGGCACCTCCAAAGAGCTAATATTCCCATCTTAAAGCACTTCTATACAAATTTCTAGCAGACCAACAGGACATATTAACATGTCTCAAGAGGAGCCTATTTGTATACACATGCACACACACACACACCACAATTAAGAAATTGCATCATTCCCAGAATCCTAAGTATGTTGCCATCTAGACACATACTACTATTACCAACTTTGACCATTATTAAGATTTTGTGTAGTGCAAGAAAGTAATAGATAAAAATCACAAGATAAAGAAAAGAGAAAATCTCTCATATTCGGGTTTTCCAGTCCATTTCTATCTATTGAGTTCATGATCCAAGTACCTAAGTATCAATAGAGAGATATCTCAGAAGGGTTACCTACACCATCAAGTGTACCTCGCACACCTTACTGAAGGCCAAGGTGGTGCTGAAAGCCCATGCTGTTGCTGTTGGCACTTCCCTTCCTGTGTTTTCAAGGGCCTAGTTTAGACGACTGCGGAGAGTCTTGCCTCTCTCTGGTCCATCCTTAGCAGGTACAATCTAAAACTAAGATTTCTCAGGTAGCTGCTCTTTCTTACAGAGCTTTGCTTCCCTCCCTTCATCATCATGGTGCAATGGGAGGACACTCCACTGCAGAGTTCTGCCTGGGGTCCCCCTCCAACATCGTTTTGCATCTCTTCTTGCTCTCAGGCTGTGTTCAAGCAACATGACACATGGTTCCCTGCAAACAGAGTGTGTCTCAGTCCTGCTTAATACCTTCCAAAGGCTGCCCGTGACACTGAAGGTAAAACCTGATTCCAGACTCTGTATGATCTGGCCTCTGCCAATCTCTCCAGCCTCATCTTTTACTGTTTTCTGCCTGTCCACTACTTTAATTATGTTCCTTTTGCTCTTCCTTTATGCAAGGCTTTTTATCACATGCTGTTCTGTCCACCTGGAATGGTCTTTTTGTCCTTTCTTAACAGTCACTGTGAGATGATGATATTTTTTTGCTCAGTCACTTTAGTCATGTCCAACTCTTGCAACTTTATGGACTGTAGTCTGCCAGGCTCCTCTCCATGGGATTTCATGGCTGATGCCTCTCATCCTTCAGATCTCAGTATAAATATTGGGCTTCTCTGGTGGCTCAGATGGTAAAGAATACACCTGCAATGCAGGAGACCTGTGTTCAATCCCTGGGTTGGGAAGATCCCTTGGAGGAGGTCATGGCAACCCACTCTAGTATTCTTGCCCGGATAATCCCCATGGACAGAGGAGCCTGGCAGGCTACAGTCTGCGGGGTTGCAAAGGGTCAGACACAACTGAGCGCCTAAGCACAGCAACATATAAATATCATCAGGCCCTCCCTGGTGGCTCAGTCAGTAAAGAATCTGCCTGCAGTGCAGGAGACCTGGGTTTGATCCCTGGATGGGGAAGATCCCCTGAAAAAGGAAATGGCAACCCACTCCAGTATTCTTGCTAGGGAAATCCCATGGAGAGGAGCCTGGCAGACTACAGTCCATGGAGTTGCAAGAGTTGGACACCACTGAAGTGACTGAGCAAATAAATAGCATCATCTCACAGTGACTGTCCATGGCCACTGTATCCAATGTAGTAATCCTTTATAAAGGAGTCAAATTATTTTGCTCATTAGCGTCTACCAGAGTGTCATATTTTAAAAAAAAATAAATCAAGTAACATTTCTTCCCAAGATTCTTCTATATTCTCTCTGATGTCTTTGCTAACCACCTAGATGAAATTGATTTTTTTCAATCACATCTAATGGCATAATGTATGTAGGTAATTATGTTGCATTTAATTGTTTATATGACTGTCTGTCCCACCAGTCATTGAGATTCTTGAAGCCTATATCAGACATTTTTGTATTTCCAGACCTTGAAAAATACTAATTTCTCAATCAGCAGCAGCTGAATACAGAGAACGAATGAATTCAAAGTTTGATTTCATGTTTGAATAACTCAGAATCTCAGGGCACCAAATGCATGTCCATGCACAGGTCAAAGTATGGGGCCATGTTATAGGATTTAGTTTAGCAGACAAATCTGTCTTACGTTCATCTTTCTTCTTTTCCTACCCCAGCTCCTTCAAAGATAACTTGGACCAAGAAACGTTTTTCCCAGTATGCTTAGGGAAACTGTCTGTGCTGAGCAATACTAAGCATATTCACTGCACCCTGCCTACCCAGACAGACTTGCTATCCTATTCTAGAAGCTTTATCTCCTAGTGTTCTATCTGCATTGGGCCTGTATTTGGGTTATCTCAGCCCCTGACTCCATCTCTGATATCATCTACCAGTTCTTGCTAAAGAAGTCAACCTAAATAGCTGTATTTATGTATCAGCTGACCTCTGCATTTGACCAACGATAACTGGACTAATGTAGAGACTGGCCCAAGCTAAGTCAAACAGGTTCATTTATCCTAAGGCAGAAGGTCACAGTCTGAATATAAGTTCTCCCACTTTCCAACCTAGACACTTGGACTTCACATCCCTATTTTCTTTTCCCTGTCTCGTTCATAAGAGAAATTGAGGTTGGCTGAGGATGGAGTGCAGTTATGATCAGAAAACCTGGTAGTAACGGTGATGCTTGCAGGGAAGAGTGAAACTGGTTTATGAGTTCTGAATCCCTCCAGAAGGAAACTTCATTTCAGCTGCAAGATGCAGCTGAGCAGAAAGTGGAAAGAAGAGAGGATGCTATAAACAGCTCTAACACTTGGGAAGAATGGCCTAGAGTTTGAACCACACTTGCATTGGTGAGTCCATCCTGCCCAAAGCCAGGTAGCACCTGCTGGGCTTATGAACCAAGTCCAGGGACTGGAGACACTAGCTTGCATGCCTGTATTATGTAATCTTGGGAAAAATCACTTGACTTCTTGAATTCGTTGTTTCATCTCAAGGGCAAGATATAATAACTGTCTCCCTTTCCTCACCAAGTCTTCTCTTTTTCTTAACTATTTATTTATCTACATTATTTGGCTGGTCAGGTCTTACTAGCAACATGTACAATCTTCATTGCATCATATGGGATCTTTCGCTGTGGTGCACAGATGCTCTAGTTGTGGCCATGGGTTTAGTAGTTGAGGTGTTTGGGTCTAGGTACTCCATGGGATATGGGATCTTAGTTCCCAGACCAGGGATTGAACCCATGTCCCCTGCCATTACAAGGCAGATTCTTAATCACTGGCCCACTATGGAAATCCCAACAAGTCTTCTTTGAACATCAAAAGAAATAATGAAAAGTAAATAAAACTTCTTAATGAGTAAAGCAAAAATTTAGACTATTATCCTTAAGAAACAAAACAACCAAATGGATGGCAGAGGATAATATGTGAAGCTGAATCTGTGCCTAAGAATATAAGTAAATCTGACAGGAAGATGAAAAGATTTTAAACGCACCCCATGCTTGGTGCGTTGCTGCACTGCTGAGGTCGTTAAAAACCCCCAATGCGTGTGCTAAGTCACGTTCAACTCTTCACGACCCCATGGACTGTAGTCCACCAGGCTCCTCTGTCCATGGAATTTTTCAGGCAAGACACTGGAGTGGGTTGCCATTTCCTTCTCCAGGGGATCTTCCCCACCCAGGGATCGAACTTGCATCTCTTGAGTCTACCGCATTGGCAGAAAGATTGTTTTTTTTTTTTTTTTAACCACTGGTGCCACCAGGGAAGTCCCAAGTAATGACTGTTATATAACCAGAGGCCATTCTTCCTTCTTTGCTTCACAGAACTAGTTCCTTTTATTATTCTTCAATCAGAAAGAAAGATATGGGTAACAGAAGAATATGATTTTACCTGAAGTGATTGTGCAGTAAATTAAAGTCTGGTATTATATGCTTAAAATTCTGATCCTTTTTGATAACTGTTGCTTTGTAAATAGGGAAAGAGAATGAGAGACAGAGAGGGTGAAAGGGAGAGACAGAGAGAGCCAGCCAGACTTTTCTAAAACTTAAATCTTCCTTTTTCCTTCAGCACCAGGTTCAAAGTGAGTATTGCTCTTTTAAGTTTAATGTCCTAAATTCTTTCCCCTTGAGCTCAAGTACTTCTTCACCAAGTCACTTTCTAAAGGAGAAGAATACTATACCTCTGGACCTGATTTTTAAAACTCTAGATTGGATTTTGGATTTCTGCAAGTTTCACATTAAAGTTAAAAATCTTTGCCAGCTTCACACAATTATGTCCTTTTGTATTTCACAGTAAAAGAGCAAAGTAGTTAGAAAATGTTTGTATGACTCATTTTTTCTATAACTCTGAAGTTTGGAAAAACTTTCCCTTCTAATAAATCCCTCCTGTTAACACATCCCCACCCCTAGCATCCTGATGACTTTTACTTTCATATCCAGGTCGGGTGGCATATCCAGGCCAACCTACTGTGGGACAGATACTTAATAAATATACCGGCACATAAGCCTAAGGAAAAACAACTTAGGATGTAGATATTTCCCCTTTACTTTAACGATAAAGAAGCCAAGGATCTACGGAGTTAAGAATTATACTGAAAATCTCAGGTAGGAAATGGCAAAGTTAGAATTTGAACTGAGATTATTTCTCCCCTTCAGAGCTCTTTATACTGCCATGGTCTTGCCTTCACCTGGGAATAAAGAGTTATTTATATTCTAACTGGAGACACAGCTGGAGAGAGAGTGCTGGGCGGGCAAAGATAAACCCCTCACAGTCCCTTCCAACAAGACATTTATAGTCTAGAAGTGGAGATAGATGCAGACATAAATGATAATTGCAAAATTCTGTGATAAAAAATATTCATAGACCACATTACATGCATTGAGTGTATTCCATTTGCAAAGTACTATCTTAAGTGCTTGTGTTGACTCATATGTATAAAAATAGAGGAATGCATGAGGGGCATGGTGGCCAAATAAAGGGAGGAAGCAGATCTGTTACAGCAGGCACCGAAGGTTGGTTAAGACCCCATGGTATGTTTGGGCGGGAACACTGCAGGCAACATGGATACACATGCAGGAGCAAAGAAATGTGCAGAAGCTTGACCTCTGGGATTTGCCCCAGTAGAGGGAGAACGTAGGAAGTAGATGGAGCGTCTGGAACAGGTACATAGGGTTCAGGTCTGGAAAGGCCACGCATACCATGTTGCAGACTTTGAACTTCTTCCTATCAGCAGAAGTAATTAAAGGGTTTTAAGCTGTTGAATGACATGGGACCTCAGCCACGTGCAAACAGCATTCGGGGGTGTCTTTTCCAACCATAAATGCTGAGGTCAGGGGGCAGGTTGGAGACAGGGTTCTCTCCACATCACGGGAAACACAAGCCCTGGACCCCAGACCTCAACGACGGCAGTGCAGGGCTAGCACTTCCCCAGTCACATGGCCTAAAAGTCCCGGTGCCCGAGGATCATGGCCCGGCTCCCAGAGTCCAGTGACAGCCAGCTAGATCCCTGGGTGCTACCCCCAAAGGTGGTAGGAAACAGAATCTATACATTTGCTATTTCTCCTGTCTTCAGAATTTCCCCAATTTAGGGGGAAAGCTTGGCATCCAGACTCACTCTGGCTTGTTTATCAGGTATATACTAATACAAACCTCTCCCTATAAGGCGTGGCAGAGTTCCCTGGCTACAAGTTAAGCACAGCTTTACTTCTTTCCCTGTTGGCTTAGACGTCATTCCTCCTGAAGGCAGGAGGATGGAACAGAAGGCTTTTATCAGTCCCTCTTAACTCGGTTTCTGCAACAATCCTCTCTCTATTATGCGATACCCTCATCACTTAATTCAGAGAATAATGGTGTGTCCTTCTCCAATTTACTCTTGCCATTTCCCCAGCTTCAATCAGAGGTCTCTTCAGAGCTTGCAGCCTCAGGCAGATGTGGGATCCTTGTGTCAGGCACAGAAGCAGCTGGATTACAATCATATTCCTTTAATGATCTCATTCTAACTTGGAAGCAGCTTGATACCTCATCAAAGATCCGCCTTCAGGGCTCTGTCACAATGTCATGCTTGGATGTCTGTCCTTCTATTTCTCCTTCCTTGTGACAAGAGGCAACAGTTAGAATCAGACATGGAACAATGAACTGGTTCCAAAATTCTGAAAGGAGTACATCAAGGCTGTACATTGTCACTCTGTTTATTTAACTTACATGCAGAGTGCATCATGTGAAATGCCAGGCTGGAAGAGTCACAATCAGGAATCAAGATTGCCGGGAGAAATATCAACAACCTCAGATGATAGATATCACTATAATGGCAGAAAGTAGAGAGAAACTAAACAGCCTCTTGATCAGAGGGTGAAAGAGGAGAGTGGAAAAACCTGGCTTAAACTCAACATTCAGAGATTGAAGATCATGACATCCAGTCCCATCACCTAATGGCAAATAGATGGGGAAAAAAATGGAAATGGTAACAAACTTTATTTCTGGGGGCTCCAAAATCACTGCAGAAGGTGACTGCAGCCACAAAATTAAAAGACACTTGTTCCTTGGAAGGAAAGCTATGACAAAGCTAAAAAGCATATTAAAAAGCAGAGACATCATTTTGTCAACAAAGGTCCATATAGTCAAAGCTATGGTTTTTCCAGTAGTCATGTAGAACTAGACCATAAAGAAGGCTGAATGCTGAAGAATTACGCTTTTGAATTGTGGTGCTGGAGAAGACTCTTGAGAGTCCCTTGGACTGCAAGGAGATCAAAACAGTCAATCCTAAAGGAAATCAGTCCTGAACATTCATTGGAAGGACTGAGCTGAAGCTGAAGCTCCAATATTTTGGTCACCTAATGCAAAGAACCTACTCATTGGAAAAGATTCTGATGCTGGGAAAGATTGAAGGCAGGAGAAGAAGGGGGCAACAGAGGATGAGATGGTTGGATGGCATCACCAACTCAATGGACATGAGTTTGAGCAAACCCTTGGAATTAGTGAAGAACAGGGAAATCTGGGGTGCTGCAGTTCATGGGGTGGCAGAGTCAGACATGACTTAGTGATTGTAAAACAACAACAACAACAAATTTATGAAGCACCCAATTGTTCAATGGAACAAACGAATCCTTCTTACCTTCCCTCTAGGGGCATTTGCTAAGTTTGTTCTTTTAGCCCCATCACACTTGGTTACCAAGCTCACTGCAGCAGGGCACTGCCTAGGAGGGTGCTCTTCTGCTGGCGGCTTGCTCTTCTCTTTCCACCAGGGACACTGAGAATCTGCCTCCTTCATTCCTTCCGAAGTCCGTCTCATGCCATTATTCCTCTAACCTCATTTTCCAAGCCAATTATGATCCCATTATCTCTGTTAACTTGCTACATTATGCACACATAGATTACTGAAAATGAAGAGATGACAATCTTAATATTTAACTGCTTTTCATAATGCGGCATTTGTTTGGAAATGAAACTCTGATGTGGTGACATTTCTCTTTTGTATACTGTTCAGTGACAGTCAATTAACTGCAAAAGAAAACCAAACAAAACCTTAGTTGTGTTTTTTTTTTTTTTTTCAGGAAGAAAGGGTATTTCTGCATAAGCCCAGATTACTGACATTCATCTATTTAAAATGAAAAGGGGAACGTGGGGACCTTAAAGAGAAACATTACCTCAGAGCTATAGAAAATATTCCTTCTCCAAGGAAACAGGGTGGATCTGATGAAGGAACTCTCATTCCCCGTCAACACAGTCCCAACATGACTCAGAATCATAAATGGAGGTCATTTATTCATAGAAATCCATTCCATTCAAACACAAATTGATTGACACAGTCATCCACTCAAATACTTAATGAGCACCGACAATGTGCTAGGCACCAGAAGTTGAGGTTCAATAAGACATAACTCAATGGACGTGAGTCTGAGTGAACTCTGGGAGTTGGTGATGGACAGGGAGGCCTGGCGTGCTGCAATTCATGGGGTCTCAAAGAGTCGGACATGACTGAGTGACTGAAATGAACTGAACTGAACTGAAGACATAACCAATTTTTGCCTTCAAGGATATCAGGTCATCAAGGAGGTTGGCAGAAAAATATAAAAGGGTCACATGAGGAGAGAATGAATTTACACAAAATAAAGAGTCCTGCAATCAGGGGCAGTGATGATCAAGTTGAGCATTAAAGGTTTAGTTGTAATGAGACAAAGTAGAAGAGGAACAAGATCTTGCTGATAAATGAAATAGCCTGTACAGAAACATCAAAGCCACAGTCTGGCTGCCTGCAGTTGGAATAGCTCTTCAGAAAAGTTCTGTTTGGTCTTAGCATAGAGTTTTACATTTTACTTTCAGTGGGGTTTTGCACACTTGCCATAGTTTTCACTGCTCCCTATTACCTTAAACTCAGGCTGTTTTACACACTCATGTGGTCTCTAAATATATTGGAGTTTTCAAACTGTGGCATAAAGAAAGCAAACAGAATGGGGCAGGCATTGGAAAAAGCTAAGTGTTAACAGCTTGATATGGGCAGAACAAAGTGTGGATGTGGAGAAGAGGGAGAAAGGAATCTGTAGACATGAGAGTATCAGATATGAAGGGCCCTGTATGCGCTGATGAAGAATCTAAGTTCCATCCAGAAATTAAAGGAAGCAATTAAAGCAGATTAAGCAGGAAGTGTCAGGGCCAGGTCCGTCTTACAGAAAGATCACGAGGCAACAGTGTGCAGGATGGAATGGAAGAGATAACAAATGGAGACAAGGATAAAAATCCTAATATTATCGATTAAACCAGGCTGAATATCATAAAGGCCCACATAGTAAGCACCGGAAAATGTGTGGGACATATCTTTTGAGATACTAAAGAGGTTGAAAGAATACAACTTTGCGGATGATTGTTGTGGGAAATGATTAAAAGGGAAATATCTTGGTTGAAGTCAATTTTCTGTCTTAGACAGCTAGACTGATGTTGCTGCCATTTGCCAAAACAGGGAGGGAAGATTAAGTTGTGGGAATGAAAAACCCTTCTTTTTTTGTCCCCACTCATTATCCCCTCGTGTAGACATAAGTACTCTGCTTGTATCTCTGATCCTGCACCGAGGCACCGAGGATGAAGATTGTTGTTTCATGAAGAGTGTATTAGGTTCAATCAGAAGACCCAGTTTCATACCATCTCTTTATATAATCTTGGACATGTTATTTTTCTGTGCCTCAAGTATCTCATCTGTAAGATGGAAATACTAAAACTTTCTGCTTAGCCCAAGGCTTGTTGGGAGATTGAATATGCTGAAAAAAGTGAATTTACTTTGGGAAGTGCAAAGGTAATGTATTACCTAAGAAGTGAATTAAGCCTCTGGGGCACATTCATGTCAGAAAATTAAATATTGACCCAGAGGTTATCATACAGGCTGATTAAATGCAGCAAGGGATATAACAGGCTTGCTGTGTCAAAACTGGAAGCAAATGAAGATAAAATAAGTAATCAGTTGTGTTGAGACCCCATGGACCACAGCCCACCAGACTCCTCTCTCCATAGAATTCCCCAGGCAAGAATACTGGAGTGGGTTACCATTTCCTTCTCCAGGGGATCTTCCCCATCCAGGGATCAAACCTGGGTATCCTGCCTTGCAGGTGGATTCCTTACCAACTGAGCCACCAGGGAAGCCGAAGTGTAAACTGATGAGATGCAATGGAATCTTCAAAGTCAGATCGGACGGAGAGGGAAACAATCTCTCTGAGGAGTCAACAAAAAAAGCACGTAGAAGCATTCTGGATTTGCTCCGTAGTTCTCTCTTTGGAGAAACAGGCTGGAGCTTCATTTAAGGTCTATCTGCTGTCTCTGTAAACCCTCATTCAAACAATGCATTCAAACCCTAGAATGTAATGCTTATGCAGAAGCTTGTGAGCTGCACAGGGCAGCTGGAGATACCGTTTACTCTGTATCTTTCAGGGATGCTGCCTCCCTTGGGGCTGGAGGTTCATTTGTGGATGCTGAAGATCCAATCTGACAGTGACCTCTGCCTCATATCCTTCTGGGAACCTCTTCTCAAGCAGATGTTTAGTGGATCCCTGAAGCATGATCATAAAGAGTTTGCTTACACGTAGGGTGGTTTTCTTAAGCAGGATGTGGATGAGGTGGCTATTAACAAGATATCCCAAATACAGTAGTGTAAAGAAGAGATAAATTTATTTCTTTCTCCTTTAGAAGTCTTGTTAAGTGGCCCAGGGCAACGTTGGTGATTTGACAGGGTGAGAACCCAAGCTCCTTTTATCTTAATGCACCATCATTGTCTTACCCACGTGTCTAAAAGTAGTTCGATATTATAATTGCTGGAAGTACATTTTGGCCGGCAGAGAAGGGTAAAGGAGAGGAGAAATCACGCTGTCTCCCTTTTAAGATCATAATGCAGAAGTTGCTTATGTTCAACTAGGCAGAACTTAATCTTCAGTCTAGGATTCCCAGGTGGCTCAGTGGTAAAGAATGCATCTGCCAGTGCAGGAGACACTGGTTCCACTCCTGGATTGGGAAGGTCTCCTGGAGGAGGAAATGGCAACCCATTCCAGTATTCATGCCTGAAAAATGTTATCGAAGAGGAGCCAGGTGGGCTATGGTCCGTGGGATCGTAAAGAGCCAGACATGACTGAGCATGCATGAAATCTTATGTCCAAAGCTAACTTTAAGAAAGGCTGAGGCGTGTGGTCTTTAGCTGGTGGTTCATATGCAGCTAAACTTGGGAATTACAGAAGTAGAAAGGGTGATTGCATACGGGGCGAGGGATTGTAACTATCAGTCTCTGTGTAGCAGTAAAAGCAGTTTGGTCTGGAACTTTAGCAATAAAAATTGTCTCAGAATTAGTCCTTGTGGATAGCTTTGAAACTAATCCTCAATCTGAAGAGATGAAGTGAAATACGACTCTGATGAAAAATCAAATTATAGCTTCTATTGCATTTTCTTTTTATCGAGGTATAATTTATGAGATAACTAAGGTAATTTATACCCAGCACAATGTACAGATCTTACTGTTACAATGAACTTTGATGAATATATACCTGTTAAGACAATGAGCATTTTCATCACTCTAGATCACTCCTTCATGCCCCTGTAAGCCAATCCCCAACACTTAGATGATCACTGTTCTAAATATTATCACAGAATAGTTTTACCTATTTTAGTGCTTCATGAAAATGAAGTCAGACAGTGTGTACCACTTTACTTCCTTCACTCAGACAAATGAGTTTTAAGATGCATCTGTGTTGCTATGACTAGGATTCCAATATATGAGTTTACCAAAGCTTGTCTGTCCATTTTTCTATTGATGAACATTGGGGCTATTTACAAATTTAGATTGCTATGAATAAAGTGACTATGAATATTCATGTGTAAGTATTTTTATGGACATTTATTTTCATTCTCTTGAATAAATATCTCAGAGTGGAATTGATGGGTCACAGGATTGATGTATGTTATGTTCATAAGAAATTGGTAGTTTTCTAGCCAGCAATTTATGAGCATTCCAGGTGCTCTAAATCCGCACCCATATATGCTTTTAGCAGAATTTTCAATAGAAGCTCTTCTAATGATCCTACTGCATTTTAAAAGGGGAAAAATATGATTTGATTTCTGATTTGCATATTAGCATATTTTTCAACAACTCCTTTCCACACAGCAATACCTAGAAAATGTGTATAAAATTCTTCGAAATATACAAAATCTTTTATAGAAAAATGAGCCTATGACCATTTTTTAAATAAAAAGGGCTCTTAATAAGACTTTATGGTATAATGAATGCTTGGAGCCAGAACACCTGGGTCTTATCTCTGAGCCCTAGATTTTTCATCTACAAAATGAATAGCCTTTTCAAGGATTTTGTGAGATCTAACTCAGGTAATATGCCCAGCAGCAGCATGGCGCCTAACACAGAGTAAAGGATGAGTATGTTTTATTAGAATCTTATCACATAATCATGAACATGATCATCATCACCATCATTATCCTTATCTTCATCACTTCATCATCACCCTTAACTGTTCCCCAAACTTTACCATATTCCAGGAACTGCTGTGTACTTACATCTTCTAATTAAATTCTCAAAACAATTCCTAACTTCAGCACTGATGCTTTAATTTGTTATGCATCAGCTGGCCCATGGGTTCCAGCTTGTGCCAAGTCATGCTCACTGCTTTGTGCTCTCTGTATGCTAGGGGAGCCACCACTGTACCAGGAGCTTGCACAAACACAGAGGCATCACTTAACGCAAACTGGAACTCACGGGCAGAAATGTCAACTGTGATACTGGTCCTCTGTTTCCTTGTCGCCTGTTGGAGAGGGGGTCCTTTCCTGGACCGGACTCCACAGTGCATCTGGCTGCGGCTCATCCCAAGCATGTCCTCTGCACTGCTCCAAGGGCACGGGGAGCTTGTGCACCTGCTCATCCTTCTGACTACAGGTTCCAGCCTGTTCCAAGGGACACTACAGCTGTCGTTTTAAATGCACTGCTTGCACTATATAACAGATGAAGAACCTGAACTCGGAAGAAGGGCATCATTTGCAAAGTTAGCAAGCTGAAGAAACAACATTCAACCCCAGGCTGTGTGACTCAAAGCCACTACTCTAAGTTACTGTGAGATACAGACACCTTACCTATCGTAAACCAAACTGGGACTTCACTTCTTTTTTGAATGCCAAAGTTTCTTCACGCATTGTGTCTGTGGAAGCCATGTGGAGAAATCAAGCGCATGTAATAAATTTGCACACACAGAAGAGTGAGAACTGAAAATGAGAGCATTGACCCAACAACAAACATCTGAGTATCTAGGTCATTTCAAAGCAGATCTTTAGGATACAGCTTTGGTTTAAAGATTAGAGGGAACAGTAACTTTGGTCAGACAGACCAAGATCACAATCACATCTCTCCCATTTACTGGCTGTGTAATCTGGGACCTGACTCTGTTTTCAGGAATCATTTGGACTCATACGGCTAAAGGAAGGTTTCTTAGCATGTCTGGCTTTGCATGGCGAACTGTCACAGCATCCATTTAGCTGGACTTAGGTGAAGATTTGTTTCTTTAGAAATTAAAGCATTTTCCACTGTTGTGAGTGAGAGCAAGTCAACAGCTGCTATAGAAGTGTCAACACTCGCAGATACCTTCCAATTATCCTTGAAGCTCTGATGACAAGGAGAAAGCAATAGTCTTTGCCTGAGGGGTTGCTTGTGGGAAAAGCACAGGAGTTTTCAAGAGCACTAAACAAGCAGATTTGACAGAGTAAGTGAGAGTATCTGAATGGAACCGCAGTTGGGCAGAGTGGCTTTCATCACGGTAATCTCTGCCAAGTCCAGTCCTTTCCTCTCAGGGTACAAAGGGGCCTATTTCCACATGGCAAAGGATATGCTGTATGAGATTGGAAACAGCCTCAGGTTTCTGGAAAAAAAAAATTCTCTTGTTTCCACATATACAGATTGAGCATACTATTGACCAGAGTTGTGGCACCACCCTGGTTTTGACCTGACAATGGAGTTTTTTATATTAATCACCTGAAATCAAACCAAGCGAGTTTGCATCACAGTTCTATCACTTACTGGATGTGTTCTCTTAAGGAGATCCCCTAATCCCCTGGTACCACAATCTCTTTCCCATTAATACGGGAAATAATAGAGTTGATCTGAGAATTACACCAGTTAGTTATTATACTTAAGGCAGTGAGCTACCACAAATCGTTATTAGCAGCTATTCCTCCCTCAGCCTTCCTGTCTCTGCCACTGTGGTTGACACTTGTATTCTGTGTCCTTTCTGTCAAGGTCATGGTTGTCACTACTGTCACATGTAGGTAGGGTGCTTTATGCTCTTTAAAAAGCCTGCCTATTCCTTCACTTAGTTATGTTTGTAACAGTCCATGGAGGCAAAGAAACTGCAACTCGGGGGCTCATGCAATAAAACATGTAACCTAACAAGCAACTGTCAGGTGCATTAGGGCCTGAATTATGTACCAGGAGAAATGCAGAGACGTTTAGAGGGGCTTTCAGACTAGTAAGAATAGGCAGAGAGATTTAGAAACCAACATTGTTGACTAGCTATAATACTGCAGACGTTTTGTTGGGTGAATCACCAGTATTAGCTACTATTATGCTCACTATGCTGCTGTTGTTGCTCAGTTGCCACGTCGTGTCCAGCTCTTTGTGACTCCATGGACTATACAGTGCAAGTATAGTTTAAATTGAGGTTTCACAGGTAGTAATGATCAGAATGGAATTTAGCCCAGTTATACTTGACTGGAAGCTTCATGTTCTTTCCACTATGCAATGATGTTCATTCAAATAATAATAGTAACTAAAGCATGCATAAGGGCCACCCATCACAAAGCAATTAGAGCTTGCACCGCTATGTTCAGTGTACAGATTCTGAGGGTGAGTGACTGGGAGCCTCAGGAACTGGTATCAAAGACAAGGCTCTAATCGATCAGCTTTCTGTCTCCAGTGCCTATCACAGGGCAGATCACGGGGATTGAGTCTGTGCTGGTGTAATGACGGGGACAGAAGAGGCATCGAGCAGTCAGGAGAAGGAGCAGGCTGGGTGCAGAAACGGCCCACTGGTCTTCAATATCCCTACAGGTTTCCAATGTCCTTTTGACATGCTTCCTGAGTCACTAAGGATTTTGCTCGTTTCTCTTTGTGTGCACTGTTTTTCCAATGTTCTAGATATGAACACAGTTTCCAGGTGTTATTTGCTGACAGATGATTGATACAGTCTGTAAAAGGATTGTTGTTTCTGTTAGGTTCTGAAGGCAAGAACATTTTGGCAATAGCACCACATTTGCTCAGACCTATTACTAAGCTTCCCATTAGCAGTTACCTGAGAACCTTTTGACAGCAGCCCCAACATTCTGCACATGCATGATTGATTTCTTAAAACGGAAACTCAGAACTTGACAGTTACTTCTGCTGGGCTGTTTATGAAGCGATGGCTTTCTGAAAGATGAAGTTTTAGGGATTGTTTAGATGGTGGGAGTGGGTAGGTTGAATGTCAATGTAGGTAGAGAGGGTCGTTAGGCTGAAGGTATGTGCAGGGATGGCTGAAGAGATTGATAAGTAGCTTTTGGTCCAGGGGCCTGGCCTGGTCGGGGAAAGGAGACTTCCTGAGAGAAGACCCTGTAGGAGAGGGTGAAGGCTAGAAAAAGGCTGTAATGAGAAAGGTGGCCCTAGTGGTAAAGAATCCTCCTGCCAGTGATGCAACGTAGGAGACGGGGGTTGTATCCCTGGGTTGGGAAGATCCCCTGGAGGAGGAAACGGCAACCCACTCCAGTACTCTTGCCTGGAGAATCCCATGGACAGAGGAGCCTGGCGGGCTAGGGTCCCTAGGGTCACAAAGAGTCAGACGTGATGAAGCTACTTAGCACGCACACATGCATAATGAGAAACAGCTGTAAGGCCTGGAATGGGCTGGAAGGAAGGAGAGAAAGTGAGCTCTGGGAGGACATGGGGCCTCTCATCTTTCCCATCTCCTCAAACCCCTCCTGGCAGGACTCCTGTACTGTGCTCAGAAGCACCAAAGAGAGGCTTAAGCAATAGGTTTTCTGTCTCCAGTAAATCGAGTGTCTACTTCCATGTGTTAAACCTAGGATAAAAATACCGTGAACAAGCCTAGCTTGATTCAAGGGCAGCATTTCTTCTATAAGTCCCATATATTGAGGATGATTCATAATTACAGTGGACGCTAGAAATAGGAATCCCATTGTGGTCCTGCAGAGTGTTCCCACATTCAATTATTGCCTTTCGCTTACCATGCCTAATGAGTTCCAGCAGTTAATAGCTAATATAAGAAGCAGAAAGCCACTTGTCACATTTTTAAAAATATTCCATTTCTTTCTGGCTGCTCTCATGGCTTTCTATTCGGAAAGCCAAGATTTAGCCTCAGCACCTTCTCACTCCCTTTTTACCCATTCGAAAGAACTAACGTTCTTAGTGCCCCTGACATCATTTTTGGCTGAGGCCTTTTTTTGTTTTTTGTGTGTGTGTGTTTTTTTTTTTCTTCTGGAGGGAATTTTACCAAGTATTTTTTTCATAGCCTTAAAATTTTGGTAGAGACACGGTGATAAGGGGATTAAAGGCAGGAGACCAACTTAAAATGTATTTTTAAAAATGATTGTTGAGTTGATCTGGTTTTACTAATCATAAGCAGAAGTTATTCTTGCTTTCTGTTACGTAGAATATTATCACTGAAAAATTATAGCAAGGACAGGGAACTTAGTGATTTTAGCAAGATGGAAGGAAATGGGGTTCTTAGCATTTTGCCACTTACAGGTCTCCTGAGAACAGAACGCCTTTACTAAAGCTGACCTGGAGAACATGAAGAGGAAGCACTTGGGTCTCCTCAGTCACCGGCCTCTGAAGCAGTGGAGGGGAGAGTGCTGGTCTACTCACCACCGGAGACCCCTTCAGAAGTGGCTCAGGGCTTGCCATAGGCTGACTGTGAGGTTGCTCTTGGGAGTTACAGAATTGCAAGGCATCGAAGATCCTCATCTCAATGATAAGGTGTCCAGACATAACATCTGGGAAGCCATCTCCTCAGAAAACACAGCAGTTTCTTTGTCTCTCTTCTTTTCCTGGCCTCGCCATCTCCCAGGACTCCCATCGAACCATACCAGCTTACCCCAAACTGTCTGGAATTCAGAATGTCTTTCCAACTTTGCTGTCTGTAACTAGATCCCCTGGACTCGATGGAATTAAGATGTTAGGAAGCTGAAAACTGACCTGGCAGGTCTCCATCTGTGATAGAGAAAGTAGGTTTGTACTTTATTGCTGCCTCATCCAGGAGTACAAGAGGAGAGACCTATAAATCAACAAGGTGCTATGAGACTGACTCCTAGGATCTCTGCAATATTCCAGCTGGAATCCTGTGGCCAGAACTCAGCAAAGGCTGGAAGCAGTTTAGGATTCAGGAAGAAAGCACGTCCTGAACTGTCACATGTACCTGGTAGTTGGAGAAGGCCTATTTTGTGGTTCAGCCTGGGAAGCCATCTGAGTGTGGAGGGCCCCTGAAATGTTGCAAAGGTCACCAGAGGGGCAAGTAATGTTTTACTTACATAAGAACATAATGGTTAGTTCTGCCTCTATGAAAAAAATATTTTGAATAGTAACACGTGCATCAGAGAAAAGTTTTTTCATTATTAGAGCCATAGCTGTAGAAAGAAAAGCTAAAGACTAAACTCCATCAATGATTTGAGAGAATAGCACTGAAACATGTACATTGCCATATGTAAAACAGATGACCAACATAAGTTCAAGGCATGAAGCAGGGCATCCAAAGCTGGTGCTCCGGGACAACCCAAAAGGATAGGGTGGGGAGGGAGGTGGGAGGGGGTTTCAGAATAGGGGGACACATGTATATCTGTGGCTGATTCATGCTGATGCATGACAAAAACCATTACCATATTGTAAAGTAATTATCTTCCAATCAAAATAAATTAATTAATTTAAAAAATTAAAGCAGAATGAAACACTAAAAAAAGAAAAAGAAAATGGAGGACCAAAGAAGCAGAGTAACATTACCAATGGCACACAGCTTAGAAGCAGCAGAGCTGGGGTTCAGACTTAGTTCTGTATGAAATAAGTATCAAGAGTTAGACTTATGATAATAGCTTACTGTCTGAAAGAAATAAGCTACAAATAAAGTACTAATATAAATACAATTAAAAAAAAGTCAAACAAAGAGTATTACATATGAATAGGGAAAGGTTATTCTCTGGGATATCTGTGATTAGGTCAACAGGGAATAAATTTATATTTGCACAGAGAAGTTCAGGTTAGACTTGAGAGATCGAGCGCCTTTTCTGGAATGATTATGTGATCCTAGAAAATTTCAGAGGTCATGAAATCCTTGGTGAAATATCTAGTTATCTCTACGTAGGCCCCTGTCTTCTTATTCCTTGAATTTTCTTTGGAGGCTGTTTGAATTAGAAAAGTAATTTGTTTTATTTTGTTTTTGAAACTAAAAGGCCAAATTTGGGTCAAGAATTAAGGACTCTGGTTAGTTTATTTTTAAATTTTACATGGCATTTTTATTTTTATTCTTGTTTAAAATATTTTCATATTCTGTGAGTCCACTGTCTCTGCCTTAGCAAGTCAAGTATAGTGAATATTAGTACAAATGTTGTTGATTCCAGATTCTACAGTGACTATTGTTTTCATTTCAGTCAACTGAGGATTCTCCAATGGGCCTGATGACATACTAATGCTGCTGCTGCTGCTGCTAAGTCGCTTCAGTCGTGTCCGACTCTGTGACACCATAGACCGCAGCCCACCAGGCTCCGTCATCCCTGGGATTCTCCAGGCAAGAACACTGGAGTGGGTTGCCATTTCCTTCTCCAATGAATGAAAGTGAAAGTGAAAGTGAAATAGCTCAGTCGTGTCCGACTCTTTGCAACCCTGTGGACTGTAGCCCACCAGGCTCCTCTGTCCATGGGATTCTCCAGGCAAGAATACTGGAGTGGGTTGCCATTTCCTTCTCCAGGGGATCTTCCCAACCCAGGGATCGAACCCAGGTATCCCGCATTGCAGGCAGACGCTTTAACCTCTGAGTCACCAGGGAAGCTGATATACTAATAGTTGGTCATAAATGAGGTTTTGGTAGAGAGACAGTAAGATAAGACTCAGATCTTGACTTCAGAGTGTTTATAATTTTTTTCAATTCAGTGCAAATCCTATGGAAAGAGACAATACCCAAATGAAAGGAGAATGATCTAATGTCCAAGGTGAAAGAACAGCGAAAGACATGGGCTTTTTGCATATTTATGATATAATCATGTTTCAGGGTCTAGTCCTAAAATGAAATTTAACTGCCAGCTAACCAATGGATAAATAATAGGAGCAGTTTTCTCAAGTCCCTCATTGTTACGTTTTTCTGTTTCAAAATGGAAAGAAAATGTTAAGAAAAAGATATGGGGACTGCCTAGTATTCTCAGGCAGTTTCTGTGGTGTTATACTAATAGTTGGTCATAATTGGTCATAATGTTTGGTCCTTAACTTTTGACCAAAATTTAGCCTTTTAGTCTCTTTCTATTTCTATGGTGAAACTGGGTGAGTGCTGTTTGAGTTCAGTTTGGGCACATATCATTTAAAATTTCGATTTATATCTGAATACTGAAATGAGACATATTAAACATATTTTGTATTCTTTTATTTTTACATTTTTAAGCTGTTTCTTTTTAACTCTTTCTTTTAACTCTCCTGCCATATTTTCCTGTGAGAGAGCTTCAGTGTTAGCATGCTGCTGCTGCTGCTACTAAGTCACTTCAGTCATGTCCGACTCTGTGCAACCCCATAGACAGCAGCCCACCAGGCTCCACCGTCCCTGAGATTCTCCAGGCAAGAACACTGGAGTGGGTTGCCATTTCCTTTTCCAGTGCATAAAAGTGAAAAGTGAAAGTGAAGTCGCTCAGTCATATCCGACTCCCAGCGACCCCACGGACTGCAGCCCACCAGGCTCCTCCGTCCATGGGATTCTCCAGGCAAGAGTACTGGAGTGGGCTGCCATTGCCTTCCCCAAGTGTTAGCATAGCTGCTGATAAAAATTTAAGAGTCATGAATCAGTATGACTGCTTGGAAAATTATTCTCTTTTTGAAGCAAATTTTCATCAAGTTAAATTGCATACCCAACATCTCTTCCCGGTTTATTTCCTAAGAGTATATCTGGGAAATGTTGTGTCAGTCTGGACCTGATTCATTAAAGAAACTCACAGGAGAGGTTTTTATGAGGGATTGGCTTCACGCCTGATCCTTGAAGGGTTTGCAACATCATTGTGCTACTCAAGTGACATGAAGTCATGTTCATGATCAAGCCTCAGAACAGGAGGTGCTGGTTTTCATTGTTTTAAGGGGGCTTCCTCCCTCCCTCTCATTCTTCCTCCTTTTCCCTTTCTTTCTGTTACTTAAGTAAAGACAGATAAGTGGACACTAACTAATAAGTTTGACTAAGCAAACCTAAAATGATCCAGTGCTACTTATGTTATGATCTTTGGTAACTCCTGGAGCAGAAGGATGTAGAAGGGGAAACTAAACACAGATACTGCCATGTCAGAAATCAACTCCTTCTTCTTTCAGTCCAGGCACATCTATCTTCTCAACTCTGCTCACGTTTGATATCTGTTCTGGAGCTGGGTGGAGAAAAGGCAGAGAGATTCTGGTTCTCAGAATTTCTGATTTCATATCAGACTTCATCCTTGTGGCTCACAATTATTATCTGTTCCTGGAAGACTTGACAATTTCACCCACAGGGTCAATTTGAGAGCTGCATTCTTGGCATCTCCAATGCCTAGACAATCTTACATTAAGGCACTCACCATTTTAAATTGTAGCCTTTTGATTATATTGCTTTCTTTTCTAGCATACTGTGGGCTACTTGATGGAAAGGAACATGACTTTTTCATGCTTGTTTTCCCAGTTTTACCAGCAGCGTATCTAAATGTAGCTGCTGCTGCTAAGTCGCTTCAGTCGTGTCCAACTCTGTGCGACCCCATAGACAGAAGCCCACCAGGCTCCCCCATCCCTGGGATTCTCCAGGCAAGAACACTGGAGTGGGTTTTCATTTCCTTCTCCAATGCATGAAAGTAAAAAGTGAAAGTGAAGTCGCTCAGTCGTGTCCAACTGTTCGAGACCCCATGGACTGCAGCCTACCAGGCTCCTCTGTCCATGGGATTTTCCAGGCAAGAGTACTAAAGTAGGGTGCGATCGCCTTCTCTAAATGTAGCAGGTTCTCACTAACTGCAAATGAATATTGAATGTATGAATAATTGCATGGGTAGGTAGGTAGATGAATGGGTGGATGGATTCTGACCTCATATTTCCTAGGAACTTAACATTTCTCCTCTGAAAAATGAAGGCTTGATGAATACTTCTAAGACCTTTCCTAGCGTGCTGGGATTCTATAACTCATTGACTAGGGCTTTAGTTCCGAAACACGCCTCTGGATTCCTTGCCTTTTTTTTTTTTTTTTCCTCTCCTTGACAAGGATCCTGATTCCTATTGTTTTAGGAATTATTCCTATTAGACCACCTGGAGGCTTCACCCTAGCTTTCCTATTGCATTTTCCTCTTAAACCTGGCTTTGCTCACGTGTCTGGGTCTGGGGCCTCATCTGTTAAGTCACATTGCCTCTGCTCCTCCCTGTCTCTCTTCCATCCCAATCGGGGAACGGCATCATTCTCTGAAATGCTACACTAGAACTGATGAATGATTCATTGTCTCACAATGGCCCCGAGGTACGTGTTGTGGGAAGGAATGGTCATAATGCTTCTGTCCTTTCTTCCATCCATACATCCATTTATCCATCCTTTCCATGCTATTTTTATAAGTGGGTATCATTTGCCAGATACATTATATGTGTTCTTGTCTTTTAGAAAAAGTGATGAGTAAGTTGGTTGCCTGATCTCCATAAGCTTAGCATCTAGTGGAGATAGGCATATAAATCAGTAAGTATAATACAGATGTCTATACAGGGTCTGCAAGGAGATCCAACCAGTCCATTCTGAAGGAGATCAGCCCTGGGATTTCTTTGGAAGGAATGATACTACAGCTGAAACTCCGGTACTTTGGCCATCTCACGTGAAGAGTTGACTCATTGGAAAAGACTCTGATGCTGTGAGGGATTGGGGGCAGGAGGAAAAGGGGACGACAGAGGATGAGATGGCTGTATGGCATCACTGACTTGATGGACGTGAGTCTGAGTGAACTCTGGGAGTTGGTGATGGACAGGGAGGCCTGGCATGCTGCGATTCATGGGGTCGCAAAGAGTCAGACATGACTGAGCGACTGAACTGAACTGAACTGTACAGGGTATTATGAGAGATCAGAGGAGAGAATGATCAGTATATCTAAAAGAGAAAGATGGATGTCTTGAGCTGAGCTAATGAGAAGCTGCAAGCAGATAAATATGGTTGGAGGTTGGAGCATTAGGGAAAGGAAATAAACAGAGGTTGCTAGTAGGTCCACATCACAACTTAATGTTTCTCTCCACCCTCTCTTGCTTCTTTCTCCTCCCTTCAGTAGGTGTTGACCTCAAAGGCACTTCCTGATAAACATCCTATATGCTTAACTCTGCCTCAGAGACTGCTTTACTGTGAATACAACCTACTACCTAAGAAGACTTCCTGTAAGTAGTGAAGAGTACTCTCCTGTGAAACAGGAGAGTAATGTGACATCAATAGTGATTTAGGAAGATCACTTCAATAACAGTTTGGATATACTATGTAATAAATCAGTTGGTTATTAGACTATTGCCATAGTCCTTATGGAGAAGGCAATGGCACCCCACTCCAGTACTCTTGCCTGGAAAATCCCATGGATGGAGGAGCCTGGTAGGCTGCAGTCCATGAGGTAGTCGGACATGACTAAGTGACTTCACTTTCACTTTTCACTTTCATGCATTGGAGAAGGAAATGGCAACACACTCCAGTGTTCTTGCCTGGAGAATCCCAGAGACAGAGGAGCCTGGTAGGAGGCCATCTATGGGGTCGCACAGAGTCGGACACAACTGAATCGACTTAGCAGCAGCAGCAGCATAGTCCTTATGGGCTTCCCAGATGGCTCAGCGGTAAAAAAAATTCGCCTGCCAATGCAGGAGACGAAAGAGATATGGGTTCAATCCCTAAGTCAGGAAGATACCCTGGAGGAAGAAACAGCAATATTCTTGCCTGGAAAATATATGGACAGAAGGGCTTGGTGGGCTACAGTCCACGGGGTCACAAAAGAGTTGGACACTATTTAGCAACTAAACAACAACAGATCAACTACTTAGTCATCTTCTATCATGGACTCAATGACATGAATTTGAGGAGACTCTGGGAGATATTGAAGGTTAGGGAACCCTGGCATGCTCCAACTCATGGGGTCACAAAGAGCCAGACATGACTTAGCGACTGAAAAACAACAAATCATGTTTACAGCACTCTGTCAGGACAGGATATTTAGGACAGGATGATGCTAGGTCCTGCCTCATGGTAACTACAGTCCACTAAGGCATATATACACGAACCAGAATGTTTCTGGGTAGTGTGATAAGAGCTCTGATGAAGATACATACTTCATCAAAACATGATGCTGGAAAAGATGAGTAGGGGGTGGGGAGAGCCAACCTGGTCTACCTGGAGCTACTCTTAGATGACAGGGACCTTTGTGGGGGAATAGGGTTTCAGCAGGAGAAAAGCAGGAAAGTATTCAGAGAATGTGAGGTATGAAAGGGTCTATAGTAAAATGAATGCCTCGTTATCTAACGGGCCGACATTTCTTGAGAAAGAATGGCACAGACTACTCAGAACACATTCTCAAACTTCAGAAAGCTATATGCAACTCTCCGCAGCTTCCCTTCACTGTTCTCTGCAGGCTACCCTTCCATCTTCTCCAAATCAAATCACAAAAGTCACATCTCACTCAGGAGACCGGTCCAAAGAGTAGTGGATTTTTCAGAGTTTATTGACTGAAGCTTATGCTTGCTCTAGGGCCAAGTAAATAAAATTTTATTTGCAACAAATGTAGCCTTTAGTTTTCTACAGTCCAGGGACCAGAATTTTGAGCTTAGAAAATAACACTTTTCCCAAATTACATTTTCAATGCTATATGCTCACCTTCTTTTAAAAACAGTATTTTCTTTCTCATTTTATAGTCATACTTCTTATTTCCTGAGATGAAAAACTGCACTCATATAAGGAAGAAAATAAAAACCACCCATAGTCCCAGTACACAGAGATGACCAGTTCAAATAATTTGAAGAATTATATCCACTATTTATTCTATGTGTGTTCCTTCATATTGAATTGTGTTTAGTTTTGTGTCTTGCTTTTATCGCTTAATATATTTACAGAAGATTCTATGGTATTATTTTCTGACTTCTGCATAACTGGATTTTTTCATTAAGCAGTGTCTCTTGGTAGCATATACTGTTTCTCATTCATTACCTTTTTAAGAAACTTTTCCTAGATGCCGTTCTTCCCTGTAGGATTGATGTCTACCACCTTGTGCTGTGCTTTATATTCCTCACTGGCTCTTTTCATGGGGGCTTCCCTGGTGGCTGTGTTGGTGATATGCTTTTGGACAAAAGCCCTGCCTCAGGAATCTTTGTGTCCCTTTATATTAATCTAAGGTATGATTTTGTGGTTCAGTTGCTCAGTTGTGTCTCTTTGTGACCCCATGGACTGCAGCACGCCAGGCTTCCCTGTCCGTCACCAACTCCCAGAGTTTGCTCAAACTCATATCCATTGAGTCCATGATGTCATCCAACCATCTCATCCTCTGTCATCCCCTTCTCCTCCTGCCTTCAATCCTTCCCAGCATCAGGGTCTTTTCTAATGATTTGGCTTTTCATATCAGGTGGCCAAAGTATTGGAGCTTCAGCTTCAACATCAGTCTTCCCAATGAATATTCAGGACTGATTTCCTTTAGGATGGACTGGATGGATCTCCTTGCAGTCCAAGGGACTCTCAAGAGTCTTCTCCAACACCACAGTTCCAAAGCATCAATTCTTCAGTGCTCAGCCTTCTTTATGGTCCAACTGTCACAAATGATATGATAAAGACTTCTGTTATATATCTGCTGACTTAATAATGACTTTAATGATTTCAAAGTCAATGACCTTCAGTTTTGAAAGCCTAGGTGGCAGGCTTGTGCCAAAGATTTTACCCATTTTATTGCTAATCTGCATCACAGCTTCACAGGTGGGCATTACTATCCTATTTTTTTTAGACAAAGAACTGGAAATTTAAATTCACTGACTTTTAAGTTATGAATTAAAAATCTTTCACTGGTGGCTCAGATGGAATCTACCGGCAATGCAAGAGACCAGGGTTTGATCCATGGGTCTGAAAGATGCCCTGGAGAAGGGAATGGCAACCCATTCCGGTATTCTGGCCTGGAGAATTCAATGGACAAAGAAGCCTGATGGCCTATAATCCATGGGGTCACAAAGACACGGACATGACTGAACGACTAACACTTTCACTATTTTTCAACCTGAACCAGGTAAATCACTGTGGTGAGGAGGACCCAGACCCATTTCCCTCACTTAAACATGACATCAGTGCCGGTCCCTAAGGGGCTGTGAAATTGAACAAGGCGTGGAGGTTGACCTCTAAAAGCCAACAACAGGGCAGGAAAGGCAAGACACACCTATCAGGTGATGAATCAAAGAAGGGAGCAAAAGCAGGTTTTCTTTTGAGAGGGGAGAACTCTTTTATTACTGACATTATTTAGAACTGCTGGAACATTATGGTAATAAAAATGTATAGTCTTTAGTTGGTTTCATTATTTTTAAAAAATTCTCTACAGTCGATACACCCACTTATTGTCTGCAACTATACAGATATCTCCTGCCCGTCTCACATCTGAGTATGCTCTGCACATATAAAAATATTACTGAAAATCACTATACTATCAATGCTTTTGTAATAAAAGGACTGTGTTTGGAAAGTAATAAATGAGTAGAGTGAGAATAAACAGCATCTCATATTTTAATCAAACATTACAATTTACTACCTCCGTTCCATTATTTGCATATTGCACTCTTGGGTCAAAGATAATGAATAGAAGAGGCCAGCACCACAACGAGGACACAGCAGTAGGCAACTCTGAGATTAATGTAGGATTGGGACTTGTGCAATCAGATTATCTGGAAATGCACACACCCTGAGGTTGCCTCCTGATCGTCTCTTAGCTGTGTCCTCTTAGGGGCATTCACTGTCCTCCAATAAACGGCCATTAAATGTTTGCATTCTTGTCCCCAGTGACCCTAAACACATTCATTCCCCGGTAATCATAATAGGTGATAATTTACTAAGTACTCAGTTTGAGTTAGACACTAGTTTGTATAGATTACTTCATTTTATCCTGAGAGCAACCCTCTGAGGATTCCAAAAATCATACCCATAGAATAGCTATTAAGAAGGGGACCTAAGTTTGAACTCTGGGCCATTTAATGCTGAAATCATAGCTCTTTCCAAGTATGTCAAGCTTCTTCCTTATCTTCTGAGACTTTGCTTGAGACAGATATTCTGCTTGCTGAACATTTATTCTCCTTGCTTCTACTAAAAGCATCTGATTTTTCCATTGTAGAAGTACAGCTTTCCCATCAGTTGTATTCCTAGTGAGCTCATTGATCCAAATGCCTCCCTCCCAGCTTTCTTGATGTAGGAGTGACCTAAGCTAGGCCAATCAAATGCTCTGTCCCCAGATTTTGAATTTTGAACAGTGTAGAATAGTATGGTCACTGATGGGATTTATTTATCCCTGTGGTGAATGAAGCCCTAAGGAGACTTCCCATTAGTTTCTGTTATCTCAATTCCAGAGTTACCTTAGTTCTTGGGGTATTTTTTTGGAGCTATCTCTCAGCTTTCCAAAAAAACAAACAAACAAACAAACAAACATTTTGGCATAAATTAACAAGGGTTGATAATAGGGTATCTATATATTGCTTGCAACCAAAGAACTCCAAAAAACGTTGCCATGTACTGTGTTTTATCTATTAAAAACAAAACAAACCAAGACAAAAACAAACTATTGACAACTGGTCTCTATAGGGAACATTGCTTTATTGTATGCTGTACTCTTACTCTGGTGAGGGTTGGGGGTTTCAACAGATTAATGTAGAGATAAAGAGAAGAGGGCTCTAAGATATGTGTTGCAGACTTACAAAAGTCCATTGTATAGACATGGAGACTAAGAAAATGATGAGTAAAAGATATGATCAATCTGTTAGAATGAGTTAATGGACTAGAACCTGGGACCAGGCCTCAGCCATCCACTGTAAGGATGCAGGTTTACCGAGTGCTGTGGCATGCAACTGTATCATTTCATTTTCATTTTCCATTATTAATAACTTTTATTGGAGTATAGTTGCTTTACAATGTTGTGTTAGTTTCTACTGTACAGCAAAGTGAACCAACTATGTATACATCATTTTGGGCTTCCCCGATGGTGCAGATGGTAAAGAATCCACCCGCAATGCAGGAGACCTGGGTTCTATCTGTCGGTTGAAAAGATCCCCTGGAGTAGGAAATGGCAACCCACTCCAGTATTCTTGCCTGGAGAATTCCTTGGGCAGAGGAGCCTGGTGGGCTACAGTTCATGGGGTTCAAAGAGTCTGACATGACTGAGCAACTAATACAACACACATATCTCATTTTAAACATTTCTTTAGATTATATATATTATTCCAAACTTTAACCAAAATTTGCTCTATTTCCTTCAGAAAATTGTTCTGCAACAAAATCTTAAAGTAATTCGTAATACTGACATAATCAATTTATTGGTTTTGAGAAAGAAGGAGAATCTCTTCAGGTGTGAGATTATAGAGCCCAGACTGGCTAATAGTGGCTCCATCTCTCTTTGAAGATATCTTGAGTATTAAATAACAAGATGCCTGGTTCTAAGCAATATCTTGTCATTCTAACCCACGTGCTAAAGGTAATTTGGACTTTGGTCAAAGTCTAAGTGTTTAAGAAACTAGTTTATCTCTGGAGCATTTTACTTATCACTTCACAGAAGATTTCCTTTCCAATGAATTAAAAATAAAATGTGGCTAAAAAGAATCCATTTGTTTACCCATCCATATATGTGTGCATTTGTTTATCCAGTCAGGACATAATTATTGAAAGCTTTGCAGGAAGGATCAAAGATGACAAAGATAAGTAACATTCATCACCTCAAAGAGCTATAACAAAGAGAAAACACACGAAACTAATTCCCAAGGTAGTATATGCAGTCTGTAGTTGAGTATATAAAAGGTGCTCTCTCACAATCCAAAGTAGCTCTATCTATGTATCCTGATGTATTATTCTTAATCCAATCCTCACTATTTGGAAGTATGTGTCCATGTATTTAATTACTGTCTTTATTACATGGCCTTCACCAGAATGTAAAATGAATGAGGGCAAGAACCTTGCCTGGTTCATCTCTGTATTGCCAGCAATGCAATCAGTAACTGGCACAAAGAAGACATTCAGTAGATGCTGAATGAATGAATGAGCAATGAACTTTACCTAGAAATTCTTGAGGTTTGTGAGACGAAAAGATGACTGAATTGTACCTAAAATCCTCAATCTAACTTTAAGAGTAAAGTCAGTAGGGGTAGAAGGGCGTTTCAGGAAACAACAACTTTGAGAGGAAAACATTCAAAAGCATGGGAGGAAGGGAAGGCAGGAGGGATGAGGAAGAGAGAGGGAGAGAGTTGTATTGAAGGAATGCTGAGTAACAGCTCAGGTAAGCAGAAAGACATGAAAGGTTTCTTGGGACTGATTCATAAACTTCTAATTTTAATCTCTTAGAGACAGGGTTGTCCATTAATGGTTTTATGAAAAGGTAGTGACAGGATGCTGCCTGCTGGGAAATCACTCCTGCAGTACTGCAGAAGTTGCTGGAAAAGCACTTGGGTTGGAGCAGGGAGGGCAGCTGGGAAGCTACTGCAATGATCCAAGCTAGAGATCATAAAGGCTTGAAATCACGGCCCCACTGAAAGTGCAGAAGAGAAAATGAAAATTAATGATTCTCCATTCATTGGAGCTTGGTTGACATGGGGCATCTCATTTACAGCACTTTATCCACTGAAGGTATTAAATGCTACCAGGCGCACCTGCTTCTTAACTTGAGCATCACTCAAGAATAGAACTCAAGCCAAGTAAAATGCAATTTTCCCAGTATGGGACTTCAGCTAAAAACAAGTGAGCACAGCAGTTCCTAATTGCTAGACTGGTGACTTTTTACCAAGGTGGGGAGATCAATTTGAAATAACATCAACAAAACAGGATGTATTCTGTGGTAAATATCTCTCCAAAGGCAATCTGGCCAAGGGGAAGTCTGCAAAGTCCAAACCTGTGGCAAAGAGAAAGTGTTTTTTTTTGTTTGTTTGTTTTGTTTTTTTAAGCTAAGTTGTTGGGAATGGGACAGGAATTTAGTGTAACTGACCTTACATTTCAAATGCTTTTAACATTTCCTGATTTAGAGAAAAGGTAGGTTGGTTAATTGCTGGCTTTTACTGTGGTTCCAAAATAAATCACTGATCACACAATGCCACTACCAGAAACCCCTCCCCAGTCATATACTCCCCAGAATCACAGTAGAATCATGATAATACAATAGCTTATGGGATGGTGCTAGTGGTAAAGAACCTGCCTGACAATGCAGGAGACGTAAGAGACACGGGTTCGATCTCTGGGTTGGGAAGATCTGCTGGAGAAGGAAATGACAACCCACTCCAGTACTCTTTGGCCTGAAGAATCCCAAGGACAGAGGAGCTTGACAGGCTACAGTCCATGGGGTTGCACAGTCGGACATGACTGAAGTGACTTAGCATGTAGCACGCACGCAAGGTAAGGGATGTCATGGTGGTGGTGGTTAAATCGTGTCCAACTCTTGCGACCCCATGAACTGTAGCCTGCCAGGCTCCGCTGTCCATGGGATTCTCCAGACAGGAATATTGGAGTGGGTTGCCATTTCCTTCCCCAAGGGCTGTCATAAGTCTTTATTATTAAAAACTACAGTATGGTGAAGAATACACCTCCCAATGCAGGGGACGTGGGTTCAATCCCTGGTCAGGGAACTAAAGATCCCACATGTCATGGGGCAACTAAGCCCATGTGCCACAACTAGACAAGCCCGAGAGCCGTAACTATGGAGCCCTTGTGCTCTAGAACTCGCCCTCTGCATGCCATAGCAAAGACCGAGGGTAGCGCCCAAAATTAAAGTGTGGAAGCTTGAGACTATTTACTTAATTTTTATTATGGCAGACTCAAGAAAGACAGAAAGGTGCTCTATCGTGTCTGACTCTTTGCCACCCCATGAACTCTACCCCACCAGGCTCCTCTGTCCATGGAACCCTTCAGGCAAGAATACTGGAGTGGGTTGCCATTCCCTTCTCCAGGGGATTTTCCCAAACCAGGGACTGAACACCAGTCTCCATCACAGGCCGATTCTTTACCATTTAACACCAGGGAAGCCCTGGCAGACTCAAGGTTGTAACTAATATAAGACTATACTCGCCCAGGGGCATCACACCACACTTTCTTGAAAGTCAAGGAAGGGGATTAGAATGTCAGGTCTTTGAGGATTTCCAACATCCTGGCTATGCCCTTGGGATGAAGGTGCAAACATGATGACTGCCGTTAAAAAAAAAAAAAAAAAAAAATTGATAATCACTGACCACAAGAAGGTACATTTTGGACTAATGATATTCAAAACCTTTAGAACCTTACCCCAACCTTTCTTCCTCCTCCATGGTCAATGTTCCCAGGACACACTTCACGTTTGGCCTAGGAACGTGCTGTACTTCTTTACCTCTGCTTCTTCTGCCCAGATTGTCCATCCTCTTCCTCCCTGCTCCAGCCTCTTCAAAGTACTTTCTGACTCCTACTGTGAGCCATACCCCACACCATCCGCACATACTTTGAAACTGCTGCACCTACCTTGCTTGACAAGATTTATGAGTTAGGGGGGCTATCTCCCCTAAAAGACTGCCAGGCCCTCAGGGGGAGGGACCCTTTATCACTTTTGCAATATGCCTGACTCACACCAGTGCTCAGTCAGTGTTTAGGGAAGGTTTAGTAAATATGGAGGCAGTAACATCAGGGAGTGTTAGATTTGTGATAATTTTCTATGTCACAAGCTTAGTATTTAAAAAAAAAATTTTTTTTAAACATCTATTTTGGCATGTGTCTTTTCTTCTGCTGGAAAGGGCATAACTTCATATCATGGTCATGTTAATTTAGCAAATATTTCTTGAACATATTTTTAAGGCTAAACCTTGCGGGGATACCGTGATCAAAGATTAATAATAAAGTGTCCTTACCCTCAAGTTGCTCACAAGATGAAGAGACATATTTACCCCAAGACTCTATGTCAAACAAGTATATGAACATATGCGCACATTGCAATGAGCTGAAGAAAAATTACAGTTCATTAGGCTAAAATGAGGTCATGGTATCAGCCCTAAGTTCAAAGAGCAGAGCAAAGGAAAGTAAGTTAATTTCTAATGTTAATTATTATTCAGTTCAGTTCAGTTCCTCAGTCATGTCTGACTCTTTGTGACCCCATGGACAGCAGCACGCCAGGCCTCCCTATCCATCACCAACTCCCAGAGCCTGCTCAAACTCATGTCCTTCAAGTTGGTGATGCCACCCAACCATCTCATCCTCTGTCATCCCCTTCTTTCCTGCCTTCAATCTTTCCCAGTACCAGGGTCTTTTCCAATGAGTCAGTTCTTCACATCAGGTGGCCAAAGTATTGGAGTTTCAGCTTTAGCATCAGTCCTTCCAATGAATATTCAGGACTGATTTCCTTTAGGATTGACTGGTTGGATCTCCTTGCAGTCCCAGGGACTCCCAAGAGTCTTCTCCAACACCACAGTTCAAAAGCATCAATTCTTTGGCGCTCAGCTTTCTTTATAGTCCAACTCTCACATCCATACATGACTACTGGAAAAAGCATAGCTTTGACTAGATGGAGCTTTGTTGGCAAAGTAATATCTCTGCTTTTTAATATGCTGCCTAGGTCGGTTATAGCTTTTCTTCCAAGGAGCAAGTGTCTTTTGATTTCATGGCTGCTGTCACCATCTGCATTGATTTTGGAGCCCCCAAAAATAAAGTCTTTCACTGTTTTCATTGTTTCCCCATCTATTTCCCATGGTGATGGGACAAATGCCATGATCTTAGGTTTCTGAATGTTGAGTTTTAAGCCAACTTTTCCAGTCTTCTCTTTCACTTTCCTCAAGAGGCTCTTTAATTCTTCTTCACTTTCTGCCACAAGGGTGGTGTCATCTGCATATCTGAGGTTATTGATATTTCTCCCAGCACTCTTGATTCCCGCTTGTCTGGTTCAACCGTTAGAACCGGACATGGAACACAGACTGCTTCCAAATCGGGAAAGGAGTATGTCAAGGCTGTATATTGTCACCCTGCTTATTTAACTTCTATGCAGAGTACATCATGTGAAAGGCCAGGCTGGATGAAGCACAAGCTGGAATGTTAATTATTATTAGAGATAATTAATTTCTGGGGACTTCCTAATGTAGGTAAATAATGGCTTAAATGTGAGTCATACTTTCTTATAGGCTTGAAGAGATCCCTACGTCCTCTGAGAAATGGAAAGAGGAAGTCCTCAATCCTGCATACAATCTTCTCTTTACAATTAAATTGAAACAGCCCAGTAGCCCAGCAGCCTTTAGGAGACTGCTTCAGGGAAGAATTTTCTTATCCTGAACCTGAAGCTCAATATCTGGGATTTAGTCAGCAGCAGGAGATGGGACTCTTAAGAAAGTGAGTGAAGTTATCTAATGATTCCCTGTAAGAGTGAAATTCATGATGGCAAGGGAGGAGAAATAAATGGCACTGATGATAACATCATTTAGAGTCTCAAAGCTTTGGTCTGAGATGCTTGTCCTAAGTGTCGTGGACCTGGGTAAGAGGAAAGAAATCCTTGTCTGGTGAAGCCATAGCAAAAGAGGCAATTTCCAAATGCTGGCTGGGGAGACAGGCAGGAACCACATTTATTCAGTTCAGTTCAGTCACTCAGTCGTGTCCGACTCTGCAACCCCATGAATCGCAGCACGCCAGGCCTCCCTGTCCATCACCAATTCCTGGAGTTCACTCAGACCCATGTCCATCGAGTCATTGATGCCATCCAGCCATCTCATCCTCTGTTGTCCCCTTCTCCTGCCCCCAATCCCTCCCAGCATCAGAGTCTTTTCCAATGAGTCAACTCTTCTCATGAGGTGGCCAAAGTACTGGAGTTTCAGCTTTAGAATCATTCCTTCCAAAGAAATCCCAGGGCTGATCTCCTTCAGAATGGACTGGTTGGTCTCCTTGCAGCCCAAGGGACTCTCAAGAGTCTTCTCCAACACCACAGTTCAAACGCATCAATTCTTCGGCGCTCAGCTTTCTTCACAGTCCAACTATCACATCCATACATGACCACTGGAAAAAACCATAGCCTTGACTAGATGGACCTTTGTTGGCAAAGTAATGTCTCTGCTTTTCAATATGCTATCTAGGTTGGTCATAACTTTTTTTCCAGGAGTAAGCGTCTTTTAATTTCATGGCTGCAGTCACCATCTGCAGTGATTTTGGAGACCCCCAAAATAAAGTCTGATACTGTTTCTACTGTTTCCCCATGTATTTCCCATGAACTGATGGGGCCAGATGCCATGATCTTAGTTTTCTGAATGTTGAGCTTTAAGCCAACTTTTTCACTCTCCTCTTTCACTTTCATCAAGAGGCTTTTTAGTCCCTCTTCACTTTCTGCCATAAGGGTGATGTCATCTGCATATCTGAGGTTATTGATATTTCTCCCAGAAATCTTGATTCCAACTTGTGCTTCTTCCAGCCCAGCGTTTCTCATGATGTACTTTGCATATGAGTTAAATAAGCAGGGTGACAATATACAGCCTTGACATACTCTTCCTATTTGGAACCAGTCTGTTGTTCCATGTCCAGTTCTAACAGTCGCTTCCTGACCTGCATATAGGTTTCTCAAGAGGCAGGTCAGGTGGCCTGGTATTCCCACGTCTTTCAGAATTTTCCACAGTTTATTGTGATCCACACAGTCAAAGGCTTTGGCATAGTCAATAAAGCAGAAATAGATGTTTTTCTGGAACTCTCTTGCTTTTTCCATTATCCAGCGGATGTTGGCAATTTGATCTCTGGTTCCTCTGCCTTCTCTAAAACCAGCTTGAACATCAGGAGGTTCACGGTTCACGTATTGCTGAAGCCTGGCTTGGAGAATTTTGAGCATTACTTTACTAGTGTGTGAGATGAGTGCATTCATTGAGGTATTTCAAATATCTAAGCTTAAGGCATATTTGGTGGATTCTGAAGGTTGTTCTTTGAGTTTAATCAATCCCAGAATACGTATCATGGATTAACTATGAGAGGCTCTGGAGCTACAGAAAACACATAGTCTTGCAGACCTGGGGTGTTTCCTAATCCACTACTATGTGCTTTTGGAGAAGTCATTTAACTTCTCTGAGGCTTCATTTCCTTATCCATAAAACTGATATAATAGTAGTTCACCACACTTTTGCTGAAATACTAGCTACTATAAGCTCAGTGAATTAATATCATATGGGTGGAGAGGTTAAGACCTAGCTCTGAACCAGAAATACCTGGACCCAAATCTTCTTGTTCAGTTGTTCATGTCCGACTCTTTGTGACCCCATGGACTGCAGCATGTCTGGCTTCCCTGTCCTTCACTGTCTCCAAGAGTTTGCTCAGACTCACGTCCACTGAGTCAGTGATGCCATCCAACGAACTCATTCTCTGTCACCTCCTTCTCCTCCTGCCTTCAATCTTTCCCAGCATCAGGATCTTTTCTAATGAGTCAGCTTTTTGGGTCAGCTTCAGCATCAGTCCTTCCAATGAATATTCAGGACTGATTTCCTTTAGTATGGACTGGTTGGATCTCCTTGCAGTCCAAGGGACTCTCAAGAGTTTTCTCCAACACCACAGTTCAAAAGCATCAATTCTTTGGTGCTCAGCCTTCTTTATGGTCCAACTCTCACATCCATACATGACTACTGGAAAAACCATAGCTTTGACTACTCTACTTAAAATTCCTCTGCCACTCTTCATAAATTTCAAAATAAAGTTTAAGCTTCTATAGGGCATTCCACAACTTGGCCTATCTGCCTGCCCAGCCTCCTCAACCACACCCCCCTCTTAGGCACCTCACACCAATTTCCTGAGTTGGTTGCATTTTCTTGACTATGTCGTGCACTCTCTGCCTTTGAAGGTTTTGCTTTGTCTGTAGGGCTGTTTCTTCTTTTATTATCTAGGTAATCCCACCAGTCCTTCAGTGCTCAGCTCACTCAGGCATCCCATCTCCAAGAAGCCTTCTTTGATCACCCAGAAGGACAGGCTGTTCCTCTAAGTACTGCCATCATAATACTTACAGTCATCACTGCTTTACATTTTGGGATTTGCTCCATCTTGAGAGTTCTTTGAGGGAGCCACTGATGTTATATTTGGTTCCATAAGCCTCGAGCACTTCTTGGAAGAAGCAAGGTATATAGAAACGTGTGTGTGCCTCTGTGTGTCTGTGTGTGTGTGTGTGTGTGTGTGAAAGTTGCTCAGTTGTGTCTGACTCTTTGTGACCCCATGGACTATACAGTTTGTGGAGCTCTCCAGGCCATAATACTGGAGTGGGTAAGCCTTTGCCCTCTCCATGTAGTCATCTTTATATTCCGACCAGCTGATATGAGCCCAATGTATATTGTGTTCAATAAATATTTATTGAATGGACTGAATGTCAATGATAATTCTAGAGATGAAAGTATTATTCAGCAAGGAGGGGAAGGTTTACTTTAACCCAGACAACAGAAGATTCAGTATTTATTTCAGCTAGTGGTGGAGTTCAGAGGGAACATATCTGTCAGGGAGCCTGTGGATGGAACTCAAGCATCACGTTTTTAATAGGGCATTGCATGTTGTGAATACTCTTCAGCTGTTCTTCTGACTCAGAGTTTCCAGGATCTTTCACCACTGGGTTCTGTCATTCCACTCTGACCCATGCTGGCACACAGGTACAAGAGAGGCTTCTAGACCCTGATGCACAGGCATGGCTGTTGCAGCCCCATCTCTAGAAAGGTAGTTTGGCTGTCTATACCAGGTGTGCCTGTCTGACCCGGTCTGCCAGAATTCCATTCTATGTGGACCCTTTCAGTTGCAAAGGAACTTGTCACTAGATACACGGTATATTTTTAATACACAGCAATTGGAAGCATTCTCTTTGAGTTTCTTCTGGGGAACAGTTGCAACAGTGCCTTTAAAATGCCAGTGAATCATCTCTAACCACATCCTAAAATTATATGATGAAGCCATCTGTATTAAACTGGGAAAATATCATGTGGTATAATTAATTTGTTGGATGTGATGATTACTTAGAATCACTGAAACGTCGTGTTGGAAGGGCTTTCATGAGGCTTTGTCAAAAATTCCCAGATTCCTCTATAGACCTGTATTTAAACTTACCAAAAGAATAATTGCTCCATCCTTTAGATTATCTAGTCACAACTTAAATATTTGCCATTAGTGAGCTAGTGAAATTAGATAAGTAACTTGATCTCCCCAGGCCTCAGGGTCTCATTTTTAAAAGTGGAATGCATCATTTTCTGTGAATGCTGTGGTTCTACATAGGATCCTTTACAGTTACTGGAAACAGAGCACTGTCTAGAATAGACAGCATTCCCGTCCCACGTTGTTGTTTAAAGTAGAGAAATCTGCTGTTTTCTTGCATGTTTCTCAGTCTCTGACTTGACTAGAATAAAAGAAAAAAAATATGATTTGACATTAAAGTCATAATCACCAGAACTGGCAACGGCCTTTTTCTTACTTTAATAGTCATTAAATTTATCAGCTTCACTGAGAAGTGATCTGCTGTAGAGACTACTAGGTTAAATATATTAATAGCAATTTTGAGTCAGAAAATACAATTAGGATGATGGCTCAGACCATCACCATCTGTGAGTCTCTAGGTAAGTCGCGGATTTACTTCTCGTCTGAACTGCAGGTCTAAAAACAGCTTTCTCACAGAGCATCTTAGATGGGTTTCCCAGGTAGCAAAGCCTGGGACAGGTTTATGTGGGAGTGTTGATACTTTCCTGGGGATGTCACTCCAGCAGCAGACATGACGGACAGGGGTGCAAAGCAGGAAAGGAGTGAGAACCAGTACAGAAATGTATTACTGGCTGGTTGCTTGATTCTGGACCACCTGAGAAGCAGCACAAGTGTCTCAGAACTCTCAGGGCCACAGAGAAGAAGGCACTTGCCCATTGGCTTCTATCTGCTATCATAAATGGTCACCTTGAAGGCTGTTAACCATTTCATATTTCTGCTCTGTGCGCGTGTAGGCATCAAGCAGCTCCCACGGGTGACTTCCTTCCTGACTGTGGGGCAAGGCAAGGGGTAAGTAGTGAGCCTGATGAGTCAGTCTGTAAGTGCATGAAGCTGGCTGGAACTTGTGCTGAACTAGTTGAGGCAACCATGGCTGGAATGAGAAGTACAGCTAAAAGATTTCTAACAGTTCACTCTTTTCACTCCTTGTGGAGTGAAATACTCCAATCCACCAGTGCCCTCACTCAAGTCCAATCTGTTGTAGAAGTCCCTTCTGGGTGGTTCACAGCCATAATTTCTGCAGAGACCATGTGAAAGGCCCAGGGAAACAAAGTAAGCTATGGTCCCCATGACTGTAGCAGCTTATGTGTCTATAACGGTACACATACCCTCCTCCATCACTCATTCTAGATACTGCTCATCCTTGGTCAGCACTTTAGTTGGTCTGGGTAATTTATCTGGTGGGGTGATCCAGGCCTGTATTCCCAAGTGATCTGAGCCCCTTTATTTCTTTGCCTTTGTCCAGACTTGTCTGCAACAATTATCCATTCATCATTGGACACAGAAGACACATAGGCCTATGGGAACCCCCTGGACTCCATATAAATTCATTTCCATGCTGTTTTATTCCATGGCAGCCGCTCATCATGGTAATCAGTCCGCTATCCCTCATGTCAGCGACTTTCCTTGTCTGTTGGTATATGGATATGAGGAACCCCAAGTGTCCAGGCTGCAGTCACAGTCTCAGGTTCAGAGAAGCCCTTACTACATCCTTGGTGGAAGCATTAACCTGCTGGGAACCTGCCTTTTAATCTAGCAGACTAGAGAGTTTGGAGATAGAAAAACCTTGCAAGTGGACCACTTGGAATTACGGTGATCAGTCAATACCCTTTCCAGCCCTTGAAGACTGAAATCACATACTCTGACTATTAGAGACATAGTGCCATGGGCTTAGTTCCTGGAGTGTAATCTCCAAGCCTGAGCACTTTGAGTATAATACCCTCATACTGTTCTAGGACGCTGCCTACTTATGGGTTTAAATTATAAAACTAGTGGATATATGCCAACTGTCTCACCTCTTCTGCTGACCATGATGTCAGATGAAATATTTGGTAAGCCCTCAGATGGTGTTCTGGCAGAGTTACTGTGGGAAAGAGAGGCAAATACATATCCGGAGACAATTTCCATGCTGGTGAGGTTAAATTACTTACCAGGCTTCAATTTAGGTAGGGGTAAATTTAAAGTAGAAAAGGTCTAATGTATACATGTTCCCACTTAGTTGGCTGGGTTCTTTAAGAAACCGTCCATTAATGAGGGTTAATCACTGGCCTCTGCTCTGGCAGGCTTGTTATTTCATAGTGGCAGTAGCTAAATCAGTTTCCTCCCTGATGAAGGAGATTCAAGAAGAAGATGTTTGTCAGATGACTAGCGGCCTATCCGGCACCAAAGGCTGTGCTGATCTGTGCCGGTACACGGACCACACCCACCTCAGAGGCTGAGGCTGGGGCTGCCACCTGAAAAAGAAGGGGATGACAGAAGCTGAGATGGTTGGATGGCATCACAAACTCAATGGACATGAGTTTGAGCAAGTTCCAGGAGATGGTGAAGGACAGGGAAGCCTGGCATGCTACAGTCCATGGGGTCACAGTGCGTCAGACACGACTGAATAACAACAACAACCTCCCTTATCAAGCATAATCCACCTCGGTTTTCAGAGACTATTCAGGTTACTTAAATGGCTACCAGCTGTAAGAGAAATGCAGATCAAAACCACGAAAAGATACCACCTCATGCCTGTTAGAATGGCTATGACAAAAAAGACAAAAGATAATGAGTGCTGGCTTTCCCTGGTGGCTCAGATGGTAAAGAATCTGCCTGTTATGCAGGAGACCTGGGTTCCATTCCTGGTTTGGAAAAATCCCCTGGAAAAGAGAATAGCTACCCATTCCAGTATTCTTGCCTGATAAATCCCATGAACAGAGGAGCCTGGTGGGCTACAGTCCATGGTGCCACAAAGAGTCAGACACGACTGGGTGACTAAAAACAAAAACAAATGCTGGCAAAGACGCAGAGAAAAAGGAATCTTTGTACAGTGTTCATGGACTTATAAAATGATGGGGCTACTATGGAAAATAGTATGGAGGACCCTTAAAAAAAGAAAAAAATAGGACTACCGTATGAGCCAACAATTTCACTTCTGGGAATATATCTAAAGGAAATGAAAACACTACCCCAAAAGAAATCTGCAGCCCCATGTTCATAACATTATTATTTATAATAGTCAAGGTGGGAAACAACCTAGGTGTCCACTGATGGATGAAAGGATAAAGTTGTGTATATAACAGAATATTACTCAGCCATAAAAATGATAAAAACTTGCCATTTGCAACAATATTGATGAACCTCAAGGGGATTATATAAGTATGTCAGAGAGAGAAAGACAAATACTGTATGACCTCACATGTGTAATCTAAAAAAAAACAAAATAAAACAAAACACAAAACCAAGCTCACAGATAAAAAGCTCAGATTTGCAGTTACCAGAGGTGAGAGGATAGGGAGGACTAGACTATTGGAGGAAGGTGGTCAAAGGGTAAAAACCTCCAGTTATAAAGCAAGTAAGTACTAGCGATGATGTGCTATGATACTGCTTTATGACATGTATAAAAGATGTTAAGAGAGTCAATTCCATAACTTATTATAAGGAAAATTTTTTCTTCAGTTTTGCTTTCTTTTTTTATTGTATATCAATGACATGACAGGTGCTAACTAAACTGACTGCAGTAATCATTTCACAATATATGTAAGTCAAACCAGTACACCACACACCTTAAACTTACACAGCGATGTATGTCAAGTCAATTATGTCTCAATAAAACTGGAGGAAAAGTAGCAGCTATCACCTCCTTAAATCTCTGATGATGTCATTAAATCTCAGCCATTTCTCCCTGGATAAGGGATTATTTATAACTTCCTATCTTGGCTGGTGTGGTAGTAGGCAGGGGGATGATGGTAAACAGTTTCAGAAACTTTCACATGACTCTTCCTACAATGATGTTTTTATTCCACAGGTAAAGGGATCAAAGAGAGGGTTCTGTCAGCTACTCTAAAACTTTGAGAAGCCAGGTAAATAACCACAGGATATGATCCCGGGGCCCACTGGACCCACTATGAATGAGAACTGTGCCAGAATTCTGGCTGATATTTATACAAACCATCACTGTATCAAAACTTTCTGGATTCCCAGAATTTCTGAGCTCTGGTATGTGCCTGATCCTGAATATATGCATTTCATAACTCACAGAACTGGGAGTTTTACTGCTTTCTGAATCAAACAGTCTAAAGTTAAAGCTCTCAGTGATTCCACCTAAGTGTTTGCTGTATCTTCTGTCTTCATCTTAAAAATTTCTTTAAGCATTACTGGTAATGAACACATACTCTTCTTACTTGCCTACCCTCTAGGAGTAATGTGATTTAGTCATTTTCACACTAACAAAGATATACCTGAGCCTCATTTGTATAAGTAAATTAATACAATAAACGTCTACATTAATGCTAACTTTTTTTTGACACCTGCCCTAAAGAGAACATTGCAGGTGAGAAACCTGATGATCTTGGGCTTATCTGACAAAATAATTTGTGATGAGATGACATACACATGAAGGTTACCTCTGGTTGAAAAATCGTAGTCACCTCAAGGAAGCTAGAGTGGTTAAGTACAGATCTTAGGCAATTAAGTGGATTTCTGATAGTAGATAAACTATCTCAATCTAAAATGCTTCTGCACCTTTCCTCTCTAAAATCACAATAATAACTGGCACTTACATAGTAAATTATAATTAACAAAAACGTTCATGATCGCCTTTAATTTATAATTTTCAAAAACTTTTAATAATCATATTTAATCTTCTAGCAAATTTATGAAGGTTGCTTGTACTCTGCTTATGAGAATTCACATTCAAAACTATGCCTACTTCTTTCTTGTTCATGAAGCCATCAAGGGGCTATCCTCGATTATTTTTGCGTTTTCCCATCCTATCTCTGTTAACCTCTTATAGTGGAGATACAATAGTACAATGAATAACATTAAGAATAAGGGAAGTCACTTATACACCCAAAGTTGTTGTGGAAAAAAATTGAGAAATGTATAGGCTTTTAAGTTATTATAGAGGCATAAGGAAATGTTATTGAAAAAGTCAAGAGAAGGTGGCTGTGAGGGTGGATTTTAACTAAATGATGTTTTTAGTTTGTTTTCTAAGTATCTGGCACTTTGAAATACGCAAAAGAACATAGAGATGTCACATTATACCATCTCTGGAATTCAGAAATATTTATTACATGGCTTTATAAATGATTTAATTTTTCTACAATGTCAATAATTTTCAACTGGAGATTATTTCTAGTTGACATTAAGAAATGCAAATTCCACAAATATTCATTGAATATCATCACTGTACCTGATGTAGGTAATAGAGAAGACAACTTTAGTTAAAAAAATTAATAAACAGAAAGCTCAATTAAATAGTCAGGAGACCAGAAGAGGCGTGCACACTGCAACGACAGCAGAAGACAGCAGGGAGAGAGACTCCTCTTCTTTTCTGGCAAGTACTCAGCCAGGGAAAAGCCAGGGACTCTGTTTTCTTAGCACTAGTTATTTAGAAATATCTAGTAGTCTGTTTCGGGGGAGGCACTGGCACCCCACTCCAGTACTCTTGCCTGGAAAATCCCATGGACGGAGGGCCTGGTGGGCTGCAGTCCATGGGGTCGCTAAGAGTCGGGCACGACTGAGCAACTTCACTTTCACTTTTCACTTTCATGCATTGGAGAAGGAAATGGCAACCCACTCCAGTGTTCTTGCCTGGAGAATCCCAGGGACAGGGGAGCCTGGTGGGCTGCCATCTATGGGGTCGCACAGAGTTGGACACGACTGAAGCGACTTAGCAGCAGCAGCAGCAGCAGCAGTCTGTTTATGGCAACATCTTTGTGGTTCATACAGGGACCAGGGAAGACCCCTGGAGGCTGGTGAGCAAATAAGTGTGGTATCCACAGCTGAGTCCATCAAACTCACAGCTTTTCTCAGCAACCCTGGAGTCTGAAGTCCTCTTTCTCCTGGATCCAAGATCACGTCCTCTGCATTTGAAGACCTCCAGGCTTTATTTGGGACCTGTTTTAAGGTTTCATCCTTTTGGTTTAAGGTCTTGCTCTGTATGTGAATACTTGTTTGACACCAGCCTGATTCTGAGATCACACTGTTTCAAATGAAACTGCATGAGAAGGCTTTGGCTGAGTATTTTGGGAACAGGGGTTGTCTCACTAAAACGGTACCAGCTCAGCCTTTGGTCCTTGCGTTTAGAACAGGGGATACTCTATGGGAACTGAAGCCTGACTACTACAGGACCAAGCTGTCCCCTTAGAACTAGCTACTATTAGACCTGAAGCTATTTGAGCCACAAACTATTTAACTGAGTTGTTTGAGCTTCAAAGTGTTAAAGCTGTTTGAAGATTCTTATTTTACTTTAGAGAAAAATCCTGGAGAAATGAGTTCCCACTTATGTAAACATTCTGAGGGCATCCCTCACAGGGAATGTGGTCAACTTTATGTTTAAAAATGATACAAATAAACTTCTTTACAAAACAGGAAGAGACTCAGACTTGGAGAAGGAATTTATGATTAGGAGGGGGGAAGGTGGAGGAAGGGATAGTTACGGAGTCTGGGACTGACGTGTGTGTGCGGTTATATTTCAGGCGGGTAACCAACAAGGATCTTCTGTGTAGCACAGGGAACTTTGCTCAATATTCTGAAACAGCCTAACTGGGAAAAGAAATTGAAGATGAATAGATATATGTATACGTATATCACTTCGTTTACACCTGAAACTGACAAACGGTGTTAATCAACTATGCTCCAATATAAAATAAAAAAGCAAGCTCCAGGAGTTGGTGATGGACAGGGAAGCCTGGTGAAGAGTTGGACACGACTGAACGACTGAACTGAACTAATAAAATAAAAAGTTAACAAGAGTACTGCCTCCTGCACATTTCTAACCAAAGGACCAACCTGACCAAAGGCAAGTTACATCAGTGGCCACTCTGGGGAACTTTTGAAATCCCCAAACTTAATTTTTTTAAACTGAAGTGGATTTGTCCTAGAATTTCCAAAATTGAATGGTATGCCTGTTTCAATGGGTATTTTGAGGCTTCCAAACATTATCAGGAACCTAAAATTGCCTCTCTGAAAATAAGGTTTTGAGGTCACCTGAGGTAAGCAGATGACTAAAGAAAGGTAAAGTGGCTCCTGAAGCCTCAGGCTCTTCTCCCTCGATTTCTTTAGTCACGGGTTCCTTCTCCCCATCGATGCTGCCCACACCTCCTCTATACGCTCAAATCCCTCACACGAATTTTCTCCCTATAGCTCCCTTTTCCTGGAAATTCTTCCCACTCCCTTTTCCTCTGAACTCATCAAAACATGCCAGAAATTAAACCCTTAACTTATATTCCTAGAACTAAAGCAGAACTGCAAGTGTAGTCAAAGATTTTCCCAAGGTAAACAAAGATTCTCACAAACTCACTGAGGAACTTAATATAGTCATTCAAATGTCTCAATCTGGTTTCTTTCACTTATACCAGTTAGTTCATATGCTTCTTGGTGAAGGCCAGGCCAAGCATTGGCTGAAAACAGCTAGCTTGGAAAATCCTGAAAAGTCTCTAGAATTACATCCCACTAACTAATTAGATGACACCACCCTTATGGCAGAAAGTGAAGAGGAACTAAAAAGCCTCTTGATGAAAGTGAAAGTGGAGAGTGAAAAAGTTGGCTTAAAGCTTAAAGCTTAACATTCAGAAAAAGAAGATCATGGCATCTGGTCCCATCACTTCATGGGAAATAGATGGGGAAACAGTGGAAACAGTGTCAGACTTTATTTCTTCGGGCTCCAAAATCACTGCAGATGGTGACTGCAGCCATGAAATTAAAAGACGCTTACTCCTTGGAAGAAAAGTTATGACCAACCTAGATAGCATATTGAAAATCAGAGACATTACTTTGCCAACAAAGGTCTGTCTAGTCAAGGCTATGGTTTTTCCTGTGGTCATGCATGGGTGTGAGAGTTGGACTGTGAAGAAGGCTGAGCACCGAAGAATTGATGCTTTTGAACTGTGGTGTTGGAGAAGACTCCTGAGAGTCCCTTGGACTGCAAGGAGATCCAACCAGTCCATTCTGAAGGAGATCAGCCCTGGGTGTTCTTTGGAAGGATTGATGCTAAAGCTGAAACTCCAGTACTTTGGCCACCTCATGTGAAGAGTTGACTCATTGGAAAAGACTCTGATGCTGGGAGGGATTGGGGGAAGGAGGAAAAGGGGACAACAGAGGATGAGATGGCTGGATGGCATCACTGACTCGATGGATGTGAGTCTGAGTAAACTCCGGGAGTTGGTGATGGACAGGGAGGCCTGGCGTGCTGCAATTCATGGGGTCGCAAAGAGTCGTACACGACTGAGCGATTGAACTGAACTGAACTTATTATATTATCAGGCTTGGGCAGTTGCTAGGGAACTTCATCAAGCAATCCTAGGGCTTTTCCAAAGCCTGTTGGTTGGAACAAAATTCAGTCTTGCCCACAAAAATCTGATGAACCTGTTCATCATGACTATTACAATTGACTTCAGATTTTTTTAAACAAAATTTGGCTTGGTCTTCCTTCAGTTGTTGATTTCACCCAGGAAGCTTTTAATTCCATGTTGATTAATGGGCAGCACCAGGACCTTTCCTTTCTAATAAAGAGGGCGAGGATGGAATGGAAAGCTGTGTCCACTCCAGAATGAGTTAATGTGGCAAACCAGTGCTTCCTTGCACTCTGGATGAATCACCTAAAAGAAACACGGCTAAAATTCTTAACTTCTTCAACTCCAGCAAATGAAGGCCCCCAAATGAAACGAAAACCTTCCTAGCTTCTGCTATTATTGCCAAGAGCTCAGGGCACTGGAAAAGAGACTGTTTCAAATTTAATCATTCTAGGCACCTTTAGCCTTCCAGCCATCCTTTCCAGCACCCTCCCAATTCTCAATGGCAGGGCTCTGAGGAACTTCAGGGGCTCTTCCCAATCTCCCTCTTAATGGGTTTGGAGAAACATGTCTCCAAACTGGGGGTGCACCTCTTCCTATCCTAATTAACACCAGAGCCATACTCTCGGTGCTCAACCTCACTACTGTGAATGAGTCCCTGCCTTGAAGCACTAAAACAGCTTAAACAGTGGAGACCTCCAATAAACTTCAAAAAGTACCCATATCTAAACCTATTCTCTTTTGCTGGGGCTCCTTGAGAGATATACACACCCCTTTATCCTTAGTTCCTCTGCCCCCGTCCATTTATAAGGTCAAGACTTCTTTCTCCCCAAAGGGGGAAATCATTTTAGAATTCAATAGTAGTTATCAAAATAATTAATCCGGTGAATTAAATAAACCTTGGTATCTTTTATTTATCTCTGATGGTACTAAAGATGACTCTTGGAAAACCGAGCACTTCTCCCTATGAAATCAGCTATCACCCTATTTATGGGTAAAGTCTATAGCTGAAATTGGAAAAATTCACAGTGCACCTCCTATCAAAATTTAAGTAGATCCTTCAACACCTCTTCCCAGTATTAATCAATATCCTAAAAGTAAAGAAATCCTTTAAGACATAGAGCTCATAATAGAAAATTACAAACCTCAAAGCCTCTTTATCCCTCTTTTTTGTCCTACTAATATTTCTATTTTACAGATGAAAAACCTAAAGGCCAAGGGTGGAGGTCTGTCCAGGACCTCTGAGCAATAAACAACATTGCTTTCCCTCGGCACCTTGTGTTCCTAACCTTCATTTGTCATTAACATCCATTTCTACTGAAAGCAAATTTCTTATTGTATTGACTTATGCAGTGTATAAATGAACAGAAGAAAAACTATGACAAACCTGGGAAGTGTATTAAAAAGCAGAGACATTACTTTGCTGATAAAGGTCCGTCTAGTCAAAACTATGGTTTTTCCAGTAATAATGTATGGATGTAAGAGTTGGACCATAAAGAAGGCTGAGCAATGAAGAATTGATGCTTTTGAACTGTGGTGCTGGAGAAGACTTTTGAGAGTCCCTTGTACAGCAAGGAGATTAAGCCAGTCAATCCTAAAGGAAATCAACCCTGAATATTGATTGGAGGGACAGATGCTGAAGCTGAAGCTCCAATACTTTGGCCAATTGATGGGAAAAACTGACTCATTAAAAAATACCCTGTTGCTGGGAAAGATCAAAGGCAGGAGGAGAAGGGGATGACAGAGGATGAGATGGTTGGATGACATCACCGACTCCATGGACATGAGTTTGAGTAAGCTTCGGGAGATGGTAAAGGACAGGGAAGCCTGGTGTTCCGCAGTCCATGGGGTCTCAAAGAGTTAGACACGACTGAGCGACTGAACAACAACAAAAAGCAAAGAAGCCCTTTAAGACGTAGAGCTCATATTAGAAAATCACAAAGCTCAAGGCCTCTTAATCCCTCATATTTGCCCTTCTACTATTTCTATTTTACAGATGAAAAACCTAAAGGCCAAGGGTAGAGGTCTGTCCAGGACCTCTGGGCAATAAACAACATTTTTATCCCTTGACACCTTGTTGTTCCTAACCTTCATTCGTTATTAGCATCGATTTCCACCGAAAGCCACATTTTTACTGCATTGACTTATGCAGTGTACTCTTTAGTTTTCTCGTTGGTGAAGCTGGCCATACATTTCTGCCTTTGTTTGGGAAGAAAAACAATTCACCTGGATGGTAAAGCCTCAGGGTTTTAATGACAGTCCTCCTTATTTCTCAAAACTGCCAAAGGCTGATTTGGATGGTATAAGTTCCTAAAGGTCCTACTTTGCCGCAATATGTGGATAATTTGCTTCTTTGCTCTCCTTCTCAAGCCTCTTCACAGGAAGACAGCATCCACGTGCTAAAGGTTTTTTTATTTTATTTTATTTTTAAACTTTACAATATTGTATTAGTTTTGCCAAACATCAAAATGAATCCGCCACAGGTATACCTGTGCTCCCCATCCTGAACCCTCCTCCCTCCTCCCTCCCCATACCCTCCCTCTGGGTTGTCCCAGTGCACCAGCCCCAAGCATCCAGTTTCGTGCATCGAACCTGGACTGGCGACTCATTTCATACATGATATTATACATGTTTCAATGCCATTCTCCCAAATCTCCCCACCCTCTCCCTCTCCCACAGAGTCCATAAGACTGATCTATACATCAGTGTCTCTTTTGCTGTCTCGTACACAAGCTAAAGGTTTTAACCTTAAAGGGACATAACTCTCGTCTCAAAAATTGCCCAGATTCTGGTTTGATATTTAGGGCATCTGACATCAGAAGAAGGGCTATAACTAGGTTCAGATAGGCTTCATAGTGTCCCAAGTGTTCCCAAATCCAAAACTAAGTGACAGCTGCAAGGTTTACTCAAGCGAGTTGGTTAATCCCCAAACTGGAATCCAAATATCTCTCTTGCAGCCAAAACTCTGTGGGTTTTACTAAACAACAGCCTTGATCCACTCTAATGGGAAGAACCGGATGACATAGCCTTTAAAACCTTAAAGGGGAGTTTGATGGACCCACCTCCTCCTGGGCAGCCTAATTATCAGATGCCTGTGAAAAGGAAGAGAACACCTTGGAGTACCCACCTAACAACATGGGGACCAGTGTTAGCCCGTAAGGCACAACAGTCAGCACATAGGTTCTGTGTCATGGGGAATATCTATCGCCTTTGAGCCACTGAACCCACTGCCTCTTTGGTTAAGGCCACCAGGGGAACTGTTATGGGGCCCCGTGACCATCTTCATCCTCATACAGTAGAGGTGCTCTTACACTCTCACCATGTCTCTCAGTCAGCCACCTCACTCCCTGTGAACCACTTCTGTTAACTGTTCCTCACATAACTCTTTTACATGGTAAAACCTGAACCCAGCTACTCTTTCCTCTTCATCATCAATGAATGTTTATGACTGCGTAACGCCAATGGACCACCTCCCGTATCCTTGTGGTAATCTACAGGAAATGCCTTTGGGTAGAGTTGACTTCTCATGGTTCACTGATGCTTTTAAATAGCACCTATTTAAAAGCTAACAATGGCAAGTGTTGTGTTGGGGTAGTTCATTTTAATGTTATTGAGGTAGTATGTTTACCTATGGTTATTTTAGTCCATTAGGCTGTATTATATGTTCTTATATGGGCTTGTGGTGCTTCCCTGGTGGCTCAACAGTAAAGAATTCACCTGCCAGTGAAGGAGATACAGGTTCGATCCCTGGGTTGGGAGGATCCTCTGGAGAAGGAAATAGCAACTCACTCCAGTGTTCTTACCATGGAAATCCCATGGACAGAGGAACCTGGCGGGCTACAGTGCCTGGGGTCACAAAAGAGTTGGACACCACCGAGTGACTAACAATTAATGATATGGGCTTGACCTTTTTTAGGAAAATATTCAGTCTGTTACTGGGATTTCCTTCCTGGTTTTATTCTTTCACTTTCCCACCTCTTTCTGGTGGATGACCTAAACTCGAGTGGTGAGAGGCAGTGAGTAGAAGCATTGTCCTGGCGTTGGGTAGAGACGTCTGGTCCACTTCTGTCTTCCGTCCTGTGTGGGAGTTCAACCCCTTTTATGCTTTCAGCACCGGTGTCTGTATGCTTGCTTACAGTGGCTCTGCCGAGGTCCTCCTGGGTTTACCGTGGCCACTGGTCAACAGGCCCACGTCTTCTAGTCTGCCTAATTTCAGTCTTTGTATTGCTCTCCTGGGACACAGAAAACCTTTCTCTACGACTCTGTGAGGGCTTGAATTCTGCTGACGCTTTAGGTCCATTTGTCAAGTTTGGCCACTCAGACTGTTCTGCTCTTCCATACTTAACTGGACCAAGCAAGCAGCTTCTCTACAGGGCTTTCTGCCTGGGAAATGAGCCAAACATCCTCTCTACAGGTGTCCTCCAGAACTTCTCTGGGGATTCTATCACTTCCCTTTGAGAGGATTTGCTCTAGAGTTAGGGACTGAAGACAGTGAACTCTCTGCCCACAATCTGTAAATCAGTTACTGTTTTTCTCTATTTTCTGTACACATGAACAAGAAGTCCTTCCCCGATGAAGAAATTGTTTTATCTCCTCATCTTGTATAAAGAAAACTTGTCTTACAATCTTTGTGATTTTTCTCAAATTTATTTAGTTTCAACTTTTTGAGAAAAAGTCCTTTGTCTCTTAAGGATTTCAGCCTTCAGTGACAACCTTTGGTTTCAAGGTTGTTCTCTCCTTCGTGAGTTTTAAGAGCCTTTTTAGCATTCAGTGTCAACATTCCGACTCCGTGCTCTAAGCGGTATACACCCTCCCTTAGAAGGGCAGTAAATAAAGTACCTTTTGCTCTCTGAGTACTTTCTACTTCAACGGTGGCAAAAGGATAGTGCAAAAAAGAGTAGTGCATCTGAGTATGAAAAAATCTGTTTCAACATTTAAAATTCTTTCTTTTTTCTCTCTTTCTCTCTTGCTTCCATCTCTCTTTGCTTCCTCCCTTTCTCCCTTCCACCCATCAATCATCTGTTTATACACACACACACACATACATGTATATACACAGGTACACATAAATTTTGGAAAACCCCAAGGAAAGAGAAAAATCTTAAAATCAGCCAAATTACCTTTGATGGGGCAATTAAACTGACAGCTAACTTCTCCAATATAGAAACCAGGGGAATTTTATCTTTACCACACTGAAACAAAGTAAACGATAGTCTAGAAAACTGTTCCAAGTGCAAATACCCCTCATGAATATAGGCAAAATAAACACATTGTAAGATAACAAAACTATGAAATATAAGATATTTCACCTTCAGTAGATCCACTATATTAGAATTTGCAGATGGTGACTGCAGCCATGAAATTAAAAGACGCTTACTCCTTGGAAGGAAAGTTATGACCAACCTAGATAGCATATTCAAAAGTAAGGCTATGGTTTTGCCTGTGGTCATGTATGGATGTGAGAGTTGGACTGTGAAGAAAGCTGAGTGCTGAAAAATTTATGCTTTTGAACTGTGGTGTTGGAGAAGACTCTTGAGAGTCCCTTGGACTGCAAGGAGATCCAACCAGTGCATTCTGAAGGAGATCAGCCCTGGGATTTCTTTGGAAGGAATGATGCTAAAGCTGAAACTCCAGTACTTTGGCCACCTCATTCGAAGAGTTGACTCATTGGAAAAGACTCTGATGCTGGGAGGGATTGGGGGAAGGAGGAGAAGGGGACAACAGAGGATGAGATGGCTGGATGGCATCACTGACTCGATGGACGTGAGTCTGAGTGAACTCCGGGAGTTGGTGATGGACAGGGAGGCCTGGCGTGCTGTGATTCATGGGGTCGCAAAGAGTCGGACATGACTGAGCGACTGAACTGAACTGAACTGAAACATGTACCAGAAGAATAGTGTAGGAACATTATACCAAGAGAAAGCTCAGAAATATAGGAAGGAAAAAGATCAAATGAACTAAGAATAGTGGGTAAATTTAAATGAAAAATGACATTAAAATAACACATGAAACTTTGTAGAATATATATATACATGCATATGTATATAAAGCACTAATCTATAATATATTCTATTACATGTATAATTAATGACAATAATAATGATAATTATCAAGTGGAATGATAGTTAAAGTGTTGTAAGCTCTGCATTTTCTTGTGGTGGAAATATGTCAATTAATAACAGCTTTTAACAAATTAAAGATGTATGCTCAAGAGTAATCATAAAAAGCATAGATATGGAGCATATAACCCCTAAACTGGTAGAGGGGAAAGTGAAAGTGAAATGAATGTGAAAGTCGCTCAGTCCTGTCGACTCTTTGAGATCCCAGGGACTGTACTCCAGTCTGAATTCTCCAGGCCAGAACATTGGAGTGGGTAGCCTTTCCCTTCTCCAGGGGATCTTCCAACCTAGGGATTGAACCCAGATTTCCTGCATTGTGGGCAGATTCTTTACCAGCTGAGCCACAAGGAAAGTCCAAGAATACTGGAGTGGGTAGCCTATCCCTTCTCCAGGGGATCTTCCTGACCCAGGAATTGAACTGGGGTCTCCTGCATTGCCGGTGAATTCTTTACCAACTGAACAATGAAGGAAGCCCTGGTAGAGGGAAGGAACTGGAATTGCCAAAGGTAATCAGTTTCATAGAAGGCAAGATGAAAGAGACAAAGGAGCCTAAATTTGGCATGACAAACAGTGATCACTCACCTAGAGCCAGACATCTTGGGATGTGAAGTCAAGTGGGCCTTAGGAAGCATCACTATGAACAAAGCTAGTGGAGGTGACGGAATTCCAGTTGAGCTATTCCAAATCCTGAAAGATGATGCTGTGAAAGTGCTGCACTCAATATGCCAGCAAATTTGGAAAACTCAGCAGTGGCCACAGGACTGCAAAAGGTCAGTTTTCATTCCAATCCCAAAGAAAGACAATGCTAAGGAATGCTCAAACTACCGCACAATAGCACTCATCTCACACACTAGTAAAGTAACGCTTAAAATTCTCCAAGCCAGGCTTCAGCAATACATGAACTGTGAACTTCCAGATGTTCAAGCTGGTTTTAGAAAAGGCAGAGGAAGCAGAGATCAAATTGCCAACATCTGCTGGATCTTCGACAAAGCAAGAGAGTTCCAGAAAAACATCTATTTCTGCTTTATTGACTGTGCCAAAGCCTTTGGCTGTGTGGATCACAATACACTGTGGAAAATTCTGAAAGAGATGGGAATACCAGAACACCTGGTCTGCCTCTTGAGAAACCTGTATGCAGGTCAGGAAGCAACAGTTAGAACTGGACATGGAACAACAGACTGGTTCCAAATAGGAAAAAGAGTACGTCAAGGCTGTATTTAACTTATATGCAGAGTACATCATGAGAAATGCTGGGCTGGATGAAGCACAAGATAGAATCAAGATTTCTGGGAGAAATATCAATAACCTCAGATATGCAGATGACACCACCCTTAGGGCAGAAAGTAAAGAGGAGCTAAAAGCCTCTTGATGAAAGTGAAAGAGGAGAGTGAAAAAGTTGGCTTAAAGCTCAACATTCAGAAAACGAAGATCATGGCATCTGGTCCCATCACTTCATGGGAAATAGATGGGGAAACAGTGGAAACAGTGTCAGACTTTATTTTGGGGGGCTCCAAAATCACTGCAGATGGTGACTGCAGCCATGAAATTAAAAGACACTCCTTGGAAGAAAAGTTATGACCAACATAGATAGCATATTGAAAAGCAGAGACATTATTACTTTGCCAACAAAGGTCCGTCTAGTCAAGGCTATGGTTTTTCCAGTGGTCATGTATGGATGTGAGAGTTCGACTGTGAAGAAAGCTGAGCACAGAAGAATTGATGCTTTTGAACTGTGGTGTTGGAGAAGACTCTTGAGAGTCCCTGGGACTGCAAGGAGATCCAACCAGTCCATGCTAAAGGAGATCAGTCCTGGGTGTTCATTGGATGGACTGATGTTAAAGCTGAAACTCCAATACTTTGGCCACCTGATTCAAAGAGCTAACTCATTGGAAAAGACCCTGATGCTGGGAGAGATTGAGGGCAGGAGGAGGAAGGGGATGACAGAGGATGAGATGGCTGGATGGCATCACCGACTTGAGGGACATGGGTTTGGTTGGACTCCAGGAGTTGGTGTTAGACAGGGAGGCCTGGCATGCTGCGGTTCATGGGGTTGCAAAGAGTTGGACACGACTGAGTGACTGAACTGAACTGAAACCCATGTATGAGTAACTTCCCAGGCACCAGTGGTAAAGAACCTGCCTGCCAATGAAGGAGATACAATTTGACCCCTAGTTTGGGAAGATCCCCTGGAGAAGGGAATGGCTACCCATTCCAATATTTTTGCCTGGAGAATCCCATGGACAGAAGACCTGGTGGGCTACAGTTCATAGGGCTGCAGAGTCGGACATGATTGAAGCACCTTAATATGAATGCACAAGGAACCATTTACTATAACTGGAGTAAATGATATAACTTAAGGAAAAATAGTTCTGAATTGGATAAAACTCAGTTATATGAGTTCACAAGAGCCACATCTACAACATAAGGATACAGATGTTTTGAAAGTGAGAGGGTTGTAAAAGAGTTACCAAGAAATCCTAACAAAAGGTGGCACAACTACTGTTTTGCTCAGCCTGTAAAAGAATCTTCACACTTAATCCTGGATTTAAAAACAGACCATCCAGTGGGGGAGACACTAAGCCAGTCTTGGTCTGGGGCCAGGGCTGCAGCCTTGGTTCTGCTGAGCTCCGCTCCAGCAGCGGCAAGTCATGCTTATCAGCACTCCGTGCAGCTCGATGAAGCGCTGATGTGAACTTGGACCTACTGATAAAAGACATACATTCAAGTGGAAAAAATATAGGAAATCTTCCTCAACCTGGGTAATCTTTACATTTTCAGAAGCCCAATGACTGTATTTTTGTTTTTAAAAGAATTCTCAGAGAGGGATAGACATTTCTTATAGGGCAAACTCTGAAGAAAACATTAAGAAGGTAAATGGTCTATTTCCAAAGCTATTTTTATTGCTTTTTTCTGTCCTTTTGTCCTTCATTTCTTGCTATCTATTTAATAATCTGGACACTAAATCCTGAAAATAAAATAACTTTGATGGTAATGTTAATTGTTTCCTTTGCTCAAGCATTTCCTATTCTTTATAAACTAGAAAAGATAAGCTTATCAAGTTTCCATATATTTTATCTCTTCTGTATTTAAAAGTAATAAAAATAAGTCAGATGTTAATTGAAATTGTGAAAATAACATACTATTTTAAACTGTATGCCTTTCAATTCCTCGCCAGTTTCTGTCACTTCTCAGACATGTAAGAAGAGTAGAAGAAAATTTATTTTTCCATTAACACATCAAAATTTCTGAAAAATTTAGACTGCCTATTATCTTATAGACACAGAGGGGATTTAAGTTTCAAATAGAGCTTTGATTTTAAGTTAGGTAGTAATTATAAAGCTGGAGGAAATCTAGTCTTAGCTATGTCCTTGTTATAAGTAATTCTGTAACCCAGTGGTTATATTCTTTCCACTGTAAGGGCGAAGTTCTATTAGCACAGATGGAGACAGTAAGTATAATCTACTCATCAATCTTTCTTTCTGAAATGCAAATAGCACCTTACACCCACTGCTTAAATTTTTCAATGATACAATGCTGCATAGAGAAAAAAAGGACCAAATTCAGTGATTGGGCTTTTCTTATCTCTTCATGCATATTTTCTGCCTCTATTCTCAGAAACTTTGTGGCCTATACTGTTCTGAAGGGTAGGCCCTCTTTTGGGAATGCTTACTCCATTTACCATTTTCTTTGCTGTAGAATCTTTTAGGGGCTACTAGTCTCATCTTTGAAAATTTCTTTTTCCTGTTCTCTGGCTCCACATATATAATTGTTCCCTCATTTTGATTGCCTTAATCAAGCCTTTATTATACCATATTTTACCATGCTTTTTAAATTTCAGGGAAAAGCAAGAGACAACAGGGATTGTACTTGTTTTAAAAATTCTAACAACACCTTCTCTAAATGAGTATTATTCCTACTATATACATTAAGTACCTAATATTTATAAAATGTAAGAAATTTACTAGAGGTCTTTCATGTGAATTTATAGATATGTGGGGGAGAAGGAAATGGCAACCCAGTCAAGTATTCTTGCCTGGAGAATCCCATGATCAGAGGTGCTTGACAGGCTATAGTCCATGGAGTCCAAAGAGTTGGACATGACTGAGCAACTAACACACACACATAGATGTCTGGGAGACACTGAAATATATACAATTTCAAATAGTACCTTTTCAGGTGGCAATTACAAGTGAGCCATCTGAATTTCCTTTATTTGTTTCTGTTATGAAATATTTATATTTTGTATATTCTTAGAAAATCAGATCAACCTGACTCTAATGCTTTGCCATAGATCAAACTAGGAACCTTGAAGTTGTTAGAGAACTTCTACTTGGTTAGGATGCTATTCACTATAAAGTAGAGAATAATTCAGTATTTAGGAATTAAGATTTCAACTTGACCACAACCGAAGTTGGGCAAATAACTTCCTTTTCTTATTTGTAAAATGAAGTAGGTCACTCAATTTTTTAAAAATCCGTTTTTGCTCAGTACACAAGACTTCCCTGTTATTCATGGGGCTGTCCCGATATGCCATTAGGGTGACCTCATGCCTCCATCCCCAGTGATGAAATCACCTTCAAGAGTACTTCCTGTGTGTTTAGCACTGGTCTGAGCTTATTTTGTCCCATTTAATCTGCTCTGCAAATATATGAAAATTCAGGTTATGAAAAGAGTAAACACAATTTCAATTCCTAAAACTGAATGCATTTAGTTGCACGTTTTTTGTTGCAGAATCTGAACCAGTTCTAATGAGGTGGATGAAACTGGAGCCGATTATATAGCGTGAAATAAGCCAGAAAGAAAAACACCAATACAGTATACTAACGCTTATATATGGAATTTAGAAAGATGGTAATGACAACCCTGTATGCGAGACAGCAAAAGAGACACAGATGTATAGAACAGTCTTTTGGACTCTGTGGGAGAGGGAGCGGGGGATGATTTGGGAGAATGGCATTAAAACATGTATAATATCATATAAGAAATGAATCACCAGTCCAGGTTCGATGCAGGATACAGGAAACCTGGGGCTGGTGCACTGGGATGACCCAGAGGGATGGTATGGGGAGGGAGGTGGGAGGGGGGTTCAGGATGGGGAACACGTGTACACCCATGGTGGATGCATGTTGATGTATGGCAAAACCAATACAATATTGTAAAGTAAATAATAATAGTAATAAAATTAAAAAAAGAAACTGCTCTGTATATACCAATTACTGATATTCAATCAGAACATGAACAACATAAAGAGTCTTTTGGGGATTTCTCAGTAAATGGAGCTGTGCATGTTTTTCCAACCAAAAAGCATGGTCCTGACTGTACAGACATAGGCTGTGTTCTGGAGTCTTAGAAGCAGCTTTGCTGGTCTTTCAGAGGTCCCAGGCTTCTCATCACACATCTTCCATTCATTTGACCAGCAGAACAGACCTCTCAGCTTTTGTGAAAAATGCTGAAAGACTGAATCCTCATGTCAGCAATTTCGGGTTGCTTGGAAACAATTTTCGATTTGCTACTGTGAAAGAATTTAGGTCAGCAGTGAATTAATCCTTTACAAATTAGAGAAATATAGCCAATCATAGATTCTAAATTCTCCTGTTGAATACAAATACTGAAAAACTGATTCTCCTCCCCTCCCCCACACCCCCACGGATGAGAAACAAATTTAAAGTCTATCTTCTAAAGAAATTCTCTGACAATGAGCAAGATTATTTTATAGAAAAATGTCCACTTTTATGAAAAAGAGCCAGTGCTTCTTTTTTTCTTTTTTTTTGAGCCAGTGCTTCTTATCACCCACTGCCAAAACCATAGTTCTTTTTCCATCTCACATTAGAAATGTAATAGGAGCTAGAGGAAATAAAAAGGATGCTTCTATGAGGTACCCTAATTTTAAGAAAATGCAGATAGTATTTCCTGTCCTTCAGTCCAATAAAAACAGCAAAATGACCACTTGAGAAACCTCAGAGGAATTTATTTCAAATGATAAATTTTGGTAGGATATGAGGAGGAAGGTGATTCCTAAGCTCTTTTTAAAATCCACCTGAGCATTAAGGCAGCACAGTGTGTTGATGGAAACCTGTGCCAGTCTTAAGGCTGAAATCAAGATTAAGACTCATCCAAGGTTAAGACTCTTTTTTCTCCCTTTCCAGGAGGCAAGTAAGCAAGAGGGGGAAGTAGGGGAGAAAATCAGATAAAGAGCTCTTAGTTCATCTGCCTGGGCTATGAAAGCACTTTGGGTAGAGGAGCACCTGCACAAGCTTGCCCTCCTGGGAAGAAAGTCTCCTAAGAGCTGGAATAGAGGGCTGTGGTTGCCAAAGACCAATCCTCTCCACTTGCAGGACTGGGGAATCTTCTGTGGTAGAGCAAGATCTAACACGTGCATTCAGGCTCAGGATTCAGGAAGAACACAGTGCTCTCAGGTCATGCTAGATTTGAACAGTTTCCCCTTTCTGTCCCTCCTAATCTAGTTCTTTCAGGTGATCGGGCTCGTCTACATCTAAACAAACCCTCTGCCACAGTCAGTGTCCACACTCTGTCTTGCGCAACCCCTTTAGCTGAGTCCTGAATATGCTCTGTTCCTGCCACTCTCAGCTCTCCTGGTTCCTCAAGTTTCCTGCTTTTGACTGTAAGTTTCCTGGTTTTGACTGTAAGCCTTGAATCTTCTTTTTAACTCCTCTGATGGAAGATAAATTTGCATTTCTTCTATCATAGTTCTCCTTCAGGATATATCTGCTAGTACATCCATTTAGCTCTATAAACTCCGCAAACAGTAGCGATAGCCCTGTGGGACCTGTGGCAGCCCTGTCATGGACTCTCTGTGGTCTTATTGTTTCCAACATAAATGATATTGTGCAGGGCCTGGTGGGGCTCCTGGGCACAAGGCTGTTCTGTGTCACCATTTCACTGATTATAGGAGACAGTCTTTATCCAGCCTCCATGACCTTCCCTGAGTTTCAATGGGCAGATTCAAGCTGTTGTTAATTAGGGAAGGGAAGGGATGTGAGACCATGGAGAAACAGCAATCAAGAGCAACCTTGGGACAAGGTCTTGTTTCGCCATCAACAGATAGACACAATTAATGGTGTTGTGTAGTCGCTCAGTGGTGTCCTACTCTTTGCGACCCCATGCACTGCAGCACGCCAGGCTTCCTCTGTCCTTCACAGTCTCCCAGAGTTTGCTCAGACTCATGTCCATTGAGTCGATGATGCCATCCAAACATCTGACCACACAACAGTATCTTTGACTTATTCTGCAGATACTAAAACCACTTCCAGGTGAGAGAAGGTAGTGATTAACGATGGTACGCTGCCCACAGGCATGCAGACCCCAGACCAGCTGGACCTGAAGACTGATGATGCTCACTCCTATGGACATCATCACTAACCCATCAAAGGAACACCCACGAGCTGACCATGCCCTCTTTGATCAATTACAATAAAACTTCCTACTGTTTTAGCCAAATTGGGACACACGGTTTCGCAGGCACCAGCCCACTGTGGCTCCCTATGCCTGGCAAAGCAATAAAGCTCCTCTTTCCTACTTCGCCCAAAGCTCTTTGAGATTCAACTAGGCACCAGTGTGCAGAGAAGCTGAGCTTTCAGCATCCCAGTGAGAGGGGACAAGAAGATACTTCCCAGAATCCTCTGGGAGAATGTGGTGCCAGCTGTGGCTCACACAGCATTAACCACATCAACCCCCTTACAGCTATCTTCTCAACCAGTGCATCTGTGCCCAGTCACACGATCGTCTCCGACTCTTTGTGACGCCACGGACTGTAGCCCACCAGGTTCCTCCGTCCATGGAGTCTTCCAGGCAAAAAACTGGAGCAGGCTGCCTTTTCCTCCTCCAGGAGATCTTCCTGACCCAGGGATGAAACCTATGTCTCCTGTACTGCAAGTAGATTCTTTGCTACTGAGCCACCTAGGAAGCCCCTTCTCAATAAGGTTGACAATAATTAACAAAAAGAGAGGCAATTTTAGTGAGCACTTATGAATACAAGGTTAGATATTTTATATGCATTAGTTCATTCAACTTTAAGTCCACTGTACACATGAAGAAACAGTCTTACCAAAGATCAGCCAGCTTGTAAGTGACAAGGGAGCCAATACCTTAAGTACTGGGCCTGTATGATTCTATTTAGTGAATTTTCACTATCTTAGGAACCTTATCAATAAGAGAATGCACTCTCTCCTCTGTCTTGCTCTGGCTTGGCAAGCCTCTTTTCCTTCCTGCAGCCTCACACCTGGGTGCCTCCTCACTCCATTGGGTTGACACCTCGGTTCAATTGATACCTAGATCTCCTGACATGAGGACTGACTTTCAGACACGTTTGCCTTCAAGCTCTGCAGCTCACAGGCCAGCCTTGCTGTTTCCCCACACCAAATCTTGGCTCCCAAGATCCCAGGCCCTAGGCTTCCTTGGATATTCCCACCTATTCACAAGAAGCTGGGGCAATGAGGCTGAGCGAGTCTACTAGTCTATGAGAATCAGGCACGCCCAGGAAGGCGGGATTCAGAATTGAGAGGCCCCCTGTGGACAGAAGCAGACTGGGCAAATCCAACACAGCACCTTCCCTCATGACTTCTGTTCCCTTCCTCCTTTCCAGAGGCAGAACGATGAAGAGATAGAACGAGTTTTCCAGTCAGAGAGACCTGGATCTAAACTGTGGATCTACTACTAAAATGTTGTATGACTTTAGGTAATTTACCTAAAGCATTTGAAATTCAAGTTTCTCATCTGTAAAAACCTGTAAGAAGCTGTTTGAACTAAATAAGATAATGTATATGATGCAGAGCATGTTTCTGAAATGATATCAGCTTGCAAATGTTACTTTTGGCTTCTTCTTCTCAACAACTGACCCATTAATCTTGGTTCCAGTCCCTGGGCAGCAACTGGGAACTAGAATTCGCTTCTGTGTTGGCTTTCCCCCTTGTGTTCATTAGCTTTTACTCACAAACAGCAGAAATATATAGAACATTAAAGGTAAATATTAATATCTTTGCTTATTTTGGGCTTCCCTTGTGGTTCAGCTGGTAAAGAATCTGCCTGCAATGGGGGAGACCTGGGTTTGATTCCTGGGTTGGGAAGATCCCCTGGAGAAGGGAAAGGCTACCCACTCCAGTATACTGGCCTGGAGAATTCCACAGACTGTATAGTCCACAGCTCACAAAGAGTCGGACACGACTAAGTGACTTTCACTTTCTTTTTGCTTATTTCAGCTCCCAGTGTTGAAATAAGCAAAAAGAGTGCTTGTTTCACTCTTTAAATCAATCACTTATTCTTCTTACACCCTCTTCATCTTCTAGGGCTCTTGAGTTGCATTTAGCTTTTGAGAATGAGAGTTGAATAATGTTTAACCTTCAGAAGATTATAACATTGATCTTGATATTTATGCCTAAAAAAATTATAAACCTTTCTACCTCTTCCAAGCCTGATCTAGGCTTATCATTCCTTCACCATCTACCACTGGCAGCTTTCCTGCGACCTACAACTGTCAACTATGGCGGATTTTTCAAGCTTTTCATTAGTGTTTCTTTCTCAGTCTAAAGATTGAAGCCTCAGTTACATCTCTACTTTCTCATAGGATATAAATTTTTCTTGAAGTGGGATCTCATACTGTGATGTTTAATGTCATGTGTCAACTTGGATAACCTATAGTGTCCAGCTGTTTGGCCAAAAACTAGTCCAGATGCTGATGTGAAGGTATTTTTAAAATGTGACTAACATTTAAATCAGTAAACGGAGTAAGCAAATCATTCTCTATAATGTAGGTGGGCCTCATCTAATCAGTTAAATGACTTAAGGACAAAGATAGGTTTCCCAGAGAAGGAGGAATTCTCCCAATATATCATAGAAATCCTCCCTGAATTTCTAGCCTGCTGCTTGCATAATCCAGACTCAACATGGTAGCATCAATTCTTGTCTGAATTTCCAGTCTGCCAGTGTGTCCTGCAGGTTTCAGTCATGACAGCTCCAATAAACACATGAAACAATTCCCTAAAATAAATCAATCTCTCCCTCTCTCTTTTCATATATATACATGAAGTGAAGTGAAAGCTGTTCAGTCATGTCTGACTCTTTGCGATCCCATGGACTGTAGCTCACCAGGCTTCTCAGTCCATGGAATTCTCCAGGAAAGAATCCTGGAGTGGGTGGCCATTCTCTTATCCAGGGGATCTTCCTGACTGAGGGAAGGCCTCCTACATTGCAGGCAGATTCTTCATTGTCTGAGCCACCAGGAAGTCTATATATATATATATATATATATATATATATTTCTATTGGGTTTGTTTCTTAGGAAAACTTTATTACATAAAAGTTAAGCTGTATTCTAAATATCTAGGAAGCTTGTTAAAGATGCAGATTTGATGGCTCCACCTTATCTGAGATGACATCTGAGAATCCATAGTTTTAAACAAGCATCACCAGTGACTCTGAGACATGGTAAAATTTAGAAACCACTATGTTAGAGCAATAGCAGCATGGATGTGGAGCTCCTTCCCTCCATGAGTTAAGCATCAGGTTTATTATCATTTATAACATCATGCAGGCCTTTAAAAACTTTATGAGGCGGGCAATAATAATAAATCAGATGAAGATATTTGGGGTCAGCAGCCCAGATAATTAACACCCTTAACCTAATTGGGATTTTTCCATCTGCTCAAATCAAGAGTTTCTACATGACTACTAGATGTAGCAGTGCTAGGAACTGCTATCAAGTTTAACAAATTGAGAGTTTTTGTGGAAATCTCAAAGGATCTTGATCAAAATCTTTACCTAGTTAGAACAGGATCTACTTCATAAGACTCCCAAAGGAATCAAACATTCTGTTCCTCACTGTAAATAATAGTTTTCAATGTATCCATTGCACTATTCTTTACTCATGGCTATAAAAAAGAAGAAAAATCAATTTAAATAATCCTTCAGTCTTATAGATTAAGGAAAGAGACTTAGGAAAGTTTTGCCCAGTTGCTCAGTTCAGTTCAGTTCAGTCACTCAGTCGTGTCCGACTCTTTGTGACCCCATGAATCGCAGCACGCCAGGCCTCCTTGTCCATCACCAACTCCTGGAGTTCACTCGGACTCACGTCCAACGAGTTGGTGATGCCATCCAGCCATCTCATCCTCTGTTGTCCCCCTCTCCTCCTGCCCCCAATCCCTCCCAGCATCAGAATCTTTTCCAATGAGTCAACTCTTCGCATGAGGTGGCCAAAGTACTGGAGTTTCAGCTTTAGCATCATTCTTTCCAAAGAAATCCCAGGGCTGATCTCTTTCAGAATGGACTGGTTGGATCTCCTTGCAGTCCAAGGGACTCTCAAGAGTCTTCTCCAACACCACAGTTCAAAAGCATCAATTCTTCTGCGCTCAGCCTTCTTCACAGTCCAACTCTCACTTTCATACACGCCATCTCTTTGCGACTCCTTGGACTGTAGCTTGCCAGGCTCCTCTGTGCATGAAATTTTTCGGCAAGAATTCTGGAGTGGGTTGCCATTTCCTACTCCAGGGGATCTTCCCAACCTAGGCATTGAACCCTTATCTTTGGCATCTCCTGCATTGCAGGCAGATCCTTCACTTATGAGATATTTCAGAAGTTAGATGACTTTAAAAAATTATGGAGGCTGAAACATTTAAATCATTTAAGTATTCTCATTTGTTAAAAATTTCTTCTCTTTTGACTTTTCTAAAGTAGTAGTTTCATTTTCAGTTTTGAGAATGATGTTAAATTAATCTTACTTAAAGCTCAAATACATTCTATAGAGTTTTGTTCCTGCACTGAATCAGGTTTAATCTTAAAGTTCGCCATAGGTCACTTTCTACTCATGAAACTTAACAAACAATGTGAAACTTAAATAGAAAAGCCTTACAAGGTTGAGTCAAATAATCACCAGTTAGAAAAATTAATCAAATATTCACTTTTTATGGAGAAGTAGAAATCAGCTTGCTTTTTGGGGCAGCTCAAATGTTCTGCCTGCTTCAACTGTGGAGAAATTCCAGCGGTGTCTTCTAATGACTGTGATAATCACAGTGTTACATCTCATTCCACACAAGAAGAAACCATTATAAAATAATTGATAGTTTCAAATGCTGTAAAGACAAAATGATTAACTATTAATCAAGAATCTTAGTGATCAGATGGGCTCATAGAACAAGGTGATTGCAGCATCCTTTTAGAGCTGTGGGAGTTGATTCTAGAAAAATCAGTGTCTCAGGATTAGATCCAAAATCTTCTTTTGGGCAGAGTTAGCCTTGGGCAAAATTGGGAAAGGCAACATTTTTTTCTCTAACACTAGCGTCTCTCAAGGGCTTCCCTTGTGGCCCAGTGGTAAAGAATCTGCCTGACAATGTAGGAGATGCAGGTTTGATCCGATCCCTCGGTCAGGAAAATCCCCTGGAGAAGGAAATGGCAACCCATTCCAGTATTCTTGCCTGGGAAATCCCACGGACAGAGGAGCCTGGCGGACTACAGTCCAGGAGGTTGCAAAAGAGTCAGACACAACTGAACGACTAAACAGCAACGTCTCCAAATTTTTGTGTACATCACACTCACTGGAGGCTTGTTGAAACAGATTAGGCTGGGCTGCATCTCTAGGATTTCTTATTCACTAATACTCAAGGTAAGGCTTGATAATTTGCTTTTCTAACATGTCCTTAGCTGTGGTAATACTGGCAGCCTGGAACCACAGTGTGAGAATTACCACCCTAGTAAGCAAGATGCCCTAAAAGGGAAAAAAATATTCACCCTTTAATATACAAAACTAGTATGTCATATTTTTAATCAAACGAATATGCACAATGATAGCAATTCACACTTACTGAAAGCTGAGCAATATAGGTCATTTGATCCTCTCAAGAATCCTGAGATGCACGCACCCTAATGTTCACTGCAGCACTGTTTACAGTAGCCAAGACATGGAAACAAGCTAATTGTCCATGACAGAGGAAGGGACAAAGAAGATGTGGTACATATATACAAGGAACAACACTCAGCCATTAAAAAGAACAAAATAATACCGTTTGCAGCAACATGAATGGACCTAGAGATTGTCATACTGAGTGAAACAAGTCAGAGAAGGAGAACTATCAGACATCCCTTATATATGGAATCTAAAAAGAAATGATACAAATAAACTTAACTACAAAACAGAAAGAGACTCACAGACTTAAGAGAATGAACTTCTGTTTGCCAGGGGTGGGGTAAGGGGTTGGGGGGAAGAGATAGATAGGGAGTTTGGAATGGACATGTACAAACAGTTACATTTAAAATGGATAATAAACAAGGACATAGCACATGGACACTGTTCAATGTTGTGCGGCAGCCTGGATGGGAAGGAAGTTTGGGGAAGAATGGATACATGTATACCTATGGCTGAGTCCCTTCACTGTTTCACCTAAAAACTATCACAATGCTGTTAATCAGCTATACCCCGATAGAAAATAAAAAGTTTAAATTAAATAAAAATAAAATAGAAGAATCTTCATAGGTAAGTAACTTCATTATCTCCATTTACAGAGAGAAAACTGAAGATAAGTTGCTGTTGTTGTTTAGTCACTAAGTCATGTCTGACTCTTTGCAACCCCTGGACGGTAGCCCGCCAGGCTCCTCTATCCATGGGATTTCCCAGGCAAGAATACTGGAGTGGGTTGCCATTTCATTCTCCAGGGGATCTTCCCCACCCAGGGATCAAATCCGTGTCTCCTGCATTGGCAGACGGATTCTTTACCACTGAGCCATCAGAGTTAAATAAATAGCCTGAAGTCACATAGACAGTAGAAGATGGAACTGACATTTGGACCCAGGCAGTCTGACACTAAAGCATAGTATTGACCTTTGACTTATGTATACATCTCTCAAAGACAGCTTGTCACATAGTAAGAAGAGACTAAGCTTTGAGGTCAGATAGAATTGCAGTGAAACCTAAGCTTCACATCACATTTACTGCTGTAAGTGACAAATTAATCTTTTATCTTCAGTGTTTTTTGAGGACAAATGGAAATGATATTTATCTTTGCAGAAAGGTTGGAAAATGAAAATCAAATAATTTATGTAAAATGATTGATAAAAGTCTAGCAGGTGTGGTGATCAACAAATGGTTTTCATCATCTGTTCACATTGATGGTACCTCTAGATACCTTAGGAATTAGCTTCCCAACTCTATCATCCATCCATCCATCCAATTTTCATCTGTTAAACAATTATTATAAACAAACATTGAGATGATTTCTGAGAACTACAGATCTACAAACCAATAGCATTCTATAAACACTAATGATAAACTGGATTCAGATGAAGACCAGTCAATGTGATGAGATGCAGTGTTTACTGATTCAAGTTTGAGGTTTTCTACTACAGCTGTTCTCTCAGCAGCCCCTTTTCCCCCTACACGTTCCAAGTGCCAGCTCAGTACCTGGGTATTCAGTCTTTCAGGACAAATGCTTTTCTGAGCTTTGGTATTGTCCAGAAACAGGCAATGTAGCCTACTGAACAGTTGCCTCAACCTTGGAAGTGTGGAATCCATCTGTGGAAAGAGTTTTTACTTGCTTCCTTTGGCTGCAGTAAATTTGCCATATGGTGCACTGCAGCCCTGCAGATGTAGCGCTGCCCAGTATGTGATTCATATCTGCAGATAGTGTGGGGAGATATCCATAGCAACAGGCCCCTCAAAATTGAGACAATTAAAAAGCCAATGTTATATAACAGGATTTTTTTGTTTTATTTTTATATTGGGAGGGAAACTAGTTTGTATTTTTTATAGATTATATTGAGATAATACACTGAATTTAACAATTACATTAATAATCCACTTCTCTGGGAAGTCATGCCACAAAAAAAGGGAACAAAAAAACTCAAAAAGTGCCAGATGTTCTATCATCAGTTAATAAAATTTCAAATTGGGATTTCTTTGCCTGGTCCTAATTATAAGCCCACAAATTAGATTTATAAGTAATCAATAAGGAACAAGAAAATGTGATTTTATGTAGAATTGACTGACACTCATTTATTCAATATGTATTGAGTCCCTATTATAAGCCAGGCACTGAAATGAACAAACAGTCTTTGTCTTTGAGAGGCTACAATTCTGGCAGAGAAGAAAGAAACTCAAATACATTCAATACATTTATTTTAATCCATACATGTTGTACTATGAGAAGCTGCAAGGCTATTCTTTTAGTAAGACAGAAGGTGAGTTTCCTGGATCACTCCTTCATGTTGAAATATCCTAAAAGTACCAGATGATATATTAAAAATAGATTTGAAGCACTAATAAGCTACCAGGAAAGTAAGGCAGTCTAGGTCAGGCACTGATAAAGAATAGCAATTCAAAGAACAGCTAACAAGGGCTTGGCAGATGAACGCACTCTAAAGACAGATGCCAAACTACATGAACCTTAGTGTGGGCTCTCAGGGACGCATGAGATGAAACGCATGAATGAAAGAGATGGAAACAAAGTCTTAGAGCCAGCCAAAACTGAAAGCTAGGAGATTCCTCTGTGAAAGCTAGGACTTTGAGAGTAGAAGAACCTCTCCAGAATGGAGATAGATTAGAACCAAAAAAACCCAATAAAATCACTTTCGGTGAATGAAAGATTAATTGTGTTGAAACCTGGTCACACATTTAAATTAGAGTGGTCCTGTATTGGCAACAATTGGCAAAAGCAAGGCAAAGAAATCCTCACTGTAGTATTCATCTTTATACCAGGCCTCAAATAATTCCCATGTATGAAAGTCTAAGGAAAAAAAGTACATGAAAAAATAAGATAAAAAACCCAGCAAACTAAATCCACAAGGAAACAAGCTACCATAAATAAGAACCAGTATTAAACAGACGGCTAACACATTCTTATAAAGTCAGATAATTAAATAATCAGATACAGATTATAACTGTTAAAAGAAATAAAATACAAGCTTGAAATTATGTATACAGAAAAAAGGAACTAGAATCAAAGACCAGATTGAAAATAGTTCAAAAAGAATAAGTGGATTTAGCACCATGTTAGAGAGAAGAATAAGGAATTAGTAAAGTAAAAGATGGATCTGAGAAATCATCTCAAACCAACATGGAGCGATTGCATGTAATATATAAAAGAGAAGCAAAGAGGCACAGATATTGAAAAGAATCCAACATTTCTTAGGGTTCCCAGAGGAGAAAAAAGGAAGGGCATAAGTAACAATGAAATGAATTTTGGCTGAGAATTTTCCAGTACATGTTATGTATAACTCTCATGATAATCACAAAGCAAAATCCTATAATATATACACAAAAGACAAAGATAGAGGAATATAAGCATTTCACTAAAGAAAGTCATGATGCTTTTCAACCGTGGTGTTGGAGAAGACTCTTGAGAGTCCCTTGGACTGCAAGGAGATCCAAACAGTCCATTCTGAAGGAGATCAGTCCTGAGTGTTCATTGGAAGGACTGATGTTGAAACTGAAACTCCAAAACTTTGGCCACCTGATGCGAAGAGCTGACTCATTTGAAAAGACCCTCATGCTGGGAAAGATGGAGGGCAGGAGAAGGGGATGACAGAGGATGATATGGTTAGATGGCATCATGGACTCAATGGACATGAGTTTAGGTAAACCCTGAGAGTTGGTGATGGACAGGGAGGCCTGGTGTGCTACAGTTCATGGGGTCGCAAAGAGTCGGACACGACTGAGCGACTGAACTGAACTGAAAGAAAGTCATCAAACCAAAAAGTAAGACAGTAAGAGAAGAAAGGAACAGAAAGGATTGAAAAACAGCCCATAAACCGTTAATAAAATGGTAATACAAATATGCATGTGTGTGTGCTAAGTCACTTAAGCTGTGTCTGACACTTTGCAACCCCATGGACTTTAGCACGCCAGATTCCTCTGTCCATAGGATTCTCCAGACAAGAATACTGGAGTGGGTTGCCAGTTCCTTCTCCAGGGGATCTTCTCGACTCAGGGATTGAACCTGCAGCTCCTGCACTGCAGGGGGATTCTTTACTGCTGAGCCACCAGGAAAACTCCTATCAATATACCTGTCAATAATTACTCTAAATTGAAATGGACTAAATTCTCCAATCAAAAGACACTGAATGGCTGAATAGGTGAAAAGCAAGACCCATCTATGTGTGCATATGAGAGACTTGTTTTAAATTACACAGACTGACAATGAAAAGATGAAAAAAGTATTCAATGCAAAAGGAAACCAAAAGAAAGTTGGAGTCGGTATACTTATATCAGAAAATAAACTTTAAAACAAAGACTCGAACAAGGAGAGACAACGATGAGTGTTACATAATGATAAAGATATCCATTCAACAAAAGGATATAATGTTTGTAAATATTTATGTAAATATCTACACATAGGAGCATCTAAAGATACAGAGCAAACATTAAAAGACCTAAAGGGAGAAACTGACAGCAATAATAATAGTAGGAGGTTTTTAGACCCTGTTTACATCAATGGATAGTTAATGCAACAAAATAAATAAGGAAATATTAGCCAGCCTAAACAACATGTTATACCAGATATATACAGAACATTCTGTACAAAAGGAACAGGAGACTGACATATATACACCACTATGTATAATCAGATAACTAATGAGAACCTACTGTTTGGCACAGGGAGCCTTCTCAGTGATCTGTGGTGACCTAAATGGGAAGGAAGTCTAAAGAATGGTTATATGTAAATGTGTAATGATTGACTTTACAGCAGAAACTAATACATTTTAAAGCAACTGTATTCCAGTTAAGATTTTAAAAAATAAACCTAATAAAAGCAACAGCGTTTTCCAGGATAGATTATATGTTGGGTCACAAAACAAGTCTTAATAAATATCAGAGGACTAAAATCATATCAAGCACCTTTTCCAATCACAATGGTATAAAACCAGAAATTAACTACATGTAAAAATTGGAAAGTTCACAAATATGTGGAGATTAAACAACATGCTACTGAACAAAGAAGAAATCAAGGACCTATCTCCAAATATAATCAAATTCAGAGTCACTTAGGGTTAGGGCTTCAGATGGATTTTCAGTTCAGTTCACTTCACTTCAGTCGCTCAGTCGTGTCCAGCTCTTTGAGACCCCATGAACCACAGCATGCCAGGCCTTCCTATCCATCAGCAACTCCCAGAGTTTACCCAAACTCATGTCCATTAAGTCCGCGATGTCATCTAACCATCTCATCCTCTGTTGTCTCCTTCTCCTCTTGCCTTCAATGTTTCCCAGCACAAGGGTCTTTTCAAATGAGTCAGCTCTTTACATCACGTGGCCAAAATATGGAGTTTCAGCTTCAACATCAGTCTTTCCAATGAATACCCAGGACTGATCTCCTTTAGGATGGACTGGTTGTATCTCCTTGTAGTCCAAGGGACTCTCAAGAGTCTTCTCCACAGTTCAAAGCATCAATTCTTTGGTGTCCAGCTTTCTTTATAGTCCAACTCTCACATCCATACATGACTACTGGAAAAACCATAGCCTTGACTAAACAGACCTTTGTTGACAAAGTAATTTCTCTCCTTTTTAATACACTGTCTATGTTGGTCATAACTTTCCTTCCAAGGAGTAAGCATCTTTTAATTTCATGGCTGCAATCACCATCTGCAGTGATTTTGGATGGATTTTAGTGGGACACAATTCAGTCCTTTACTGAAAGGGAATAAAGAGAATAGCCCTGTGTAAGGCTAGGGGCAAAGGTCAGGGAAAGACATCTTTAAAAAAAAGAGAGAGCCACTATTGGATGCCTTTACTATTGAGAAGTAATGGCTCATGGGAGTTTGGGAAGAAACAATAATAGGTATATCATCTTTAAACAAACAAATCATGAAACAATTACTAATTTCAGGGAACCAAAAGATACAAAAAAAAAAAAAAACTATTTAGTTTAGCTATGAGTTATATTGTCACCCTGCTTATTTAACTTCTATGCAGAGTACATCATGAGAAACGCTGGACTGGAAGAAGCACAAGCTGGAATCAAGATTGCCGGGAGAAATATCAATCACCTCAGATATGCAGATGACACCACCCTTACGGCAGAAAGTGAAGAGGAACTAAAAAGCCTCTTGATGAAAGTAAAAGTGGAGAGTGAAAAAGTTGGCTTAAAGCTCAACATTCAGAAAACAAAGATCATGGCATCTGGTCCCATCACTTCATGGGAAATAGATGGGGAATCTGTGGAAACAGTGTCAGACTTTATTTTGGGGGGCTCCAAAATCATTTCAGATGGTGGTTGCAGCCATGAAATTAAAAGATGCTTTCTCCTTGGAAGGAAAGTTATGACCAACCTAGATAGTACATTCAAAAGCAGAGACATTACTTTGCCAACAAAGGTCTATCTAGTCAAGGCTATGGTTTTTCCTGTGGTCATGTATGGATGTGAGAGTTGGACTGTGAAGAAGGCTGAGCGCTGAAGAATTGATGCTTTTGAACTGTGGTGTTGGAGAAGACTCTTGAGAGTCCCTTGGACTGCAAGGAGATCCAACCAGTCCATTCGAAGTAGATCAGCCCTTGGATTTCTTTGGAAGGAATGATGCTAAAGCTGAAACTCCAGTACTTTGGCCACCTTATGCGAAGAGTCGACTCATTGGAAAAGACTCTGATGCTGGGAGGGATTGGGGGCAGGAGGAGAAGGGAACAACAGAGGATGAGATGGCTGGATGGCATCACTGACTCGATGCATGTGAGTCTGGGTGAACTCCGGGAGTTGGTGATGGACAGGGAGGCCTGCCGTGCTGTGATTCGTGGGGTCGCAAAGAGTCAGACACGACTGAGTGACTAAACTGAACTGAACTGATGAGTTATACTTACATAGCTATAATAATCATCTGTACAATGCTTTAATGAAAAACTCTGTGATATATCTATACTGGTAAGGTGGAGAGAAATATTGAGAATTGGATTGTGGTTTTTATCTTCACAGTAAAAAACCAATAGATCTTTAAAATGGTAAATCCGAGGGTTAATATATGCATATTATTAATAAATATGAAGGTATATAATGGGAGGAAGAATGGAAAGATTTGAAAATTGTATCCTTTGGGGATCAGTGTTTGGTACATAAGGAGTGGCAGGAAAGTAGATTATATGCATATACGACTTTTATAAAATAAATGCAATGTGGTTAGAACAATATAACACTGTTTATTTCAGGTTATAAAATTAATACATGTTCATTGTATAAAATTTGGAAAATACAGAAGTGCCAAAAGAAAATACTCCACTGTTAACATGGTTATCTCACATACGTGCTGCACCTGCTATTTCATAATCTTATCATTTAAAAACATATGATGATTTTCCCATGATTTTAACTTCTATATTTTTTCAAATAAAAAAAAATGCAAGGAAACCCAAAGTAAAAATCACAGATTCTCCATGGAAATGAAAGGAAGTCTCCATAAAAGAAGTGACACTTGAACTGGACCTTAAAACACAGGAAATAATAAAATAATCGAGTTCTTACTATTGGTCAGACAATTAACTAAATGCTTTACTTGCATCATACTATTTAATTTTCATAATCAATCTGAAAATCAGCTACTGTTAATATATCTCAAATTTACATAGTTGGAGATGAAAGCTTAGTGAGGTTTTGCTCAAGGTCATTTGGCTAATATGTGGCAGTGTTAGAAGTTTAAAAATCATGACCACATGGTAAAAAGCTCTCTACATGTTGGTCTCAAACAGACCCAGCTGCCCAGTCTCGTCTCCCTGACCGAAGTCAGGACACAGAGGAATTGTTTAATGAAGACAAGAAGGGAGGACACCTAAAATAGAAGGAACCATTTATTAAATAGTCCAGAAGCATGACAACTTAAGGCCTGGACTTGAGACAAATGTTTTTTTCTTGCATGGAAATCATGGTATGTGTAGGAAGATTTGGGCTTCCCTGTGGCTCAGTGGTAAAGAATTTGCCTACAGGGCAGGAGACTCAGGCTCAGTTCCTGGGTTGGGAAGATCCCGTGGAAGAGGAAATGGCAACCTACTCCAGTATTCTTGCCTGAAAATTTCCATGGGCTGAGGTGTCTGGAGGGTCCAAAGGATCTGGAGTCTGGAGTCCAAAGGGTCTGGAGTCCAAAGAGTCACAAGGAATCAGATATGACTTACCAGCTGAGCATGCACATGTGTAGGAAGATTTGACTGAAGAGGCTATTTGATGTCACAATAGGAAACACTTTGTCTAGGATGGTCCCCAAACACACTGCAGATGGTGACTACAGCCATGAAATTAAAAGACACTTGCTCCTTGGAAGAAAAGCTATGACCAAACTAGATAGCATATTATTACTTTGCCAACAAAGGTCCATCTAGTCAAGGCTATGGTTTTTCCAGTAGTCATGTGTGGATGTGAGAGTTGGACTATAAAGAAAGCTGAGCACTGAAGAATAGATGCTTTTGAACTGTGATGTTGGAGAAGACTCTTGAGAGTCCCTTGGACTGCAAGGAGATCCAACCAGTCCATCCTAAAAGAAATCAGTTCTGAATATTCATTGGAAGAACTGATGCTGAAGCTGAAGCTCTAATACTCTGGCCACCTGATGTGGAGAATTGACTTATTTGAAAAAGACCCTGATTCTGGGAAAGACTAAAGGCGGGATGAGAGGGGGACAACAGAGGATGAGGTGGTTGAATGGCATCACTGACTCAGTGGATATGAGTTTGGGTAAACTCCGGAAGTTGGTGATGGACAGGGAGGCCTGGTGTGCTGCAGTCCATGGGGTCGCAGAGTTGGAGATGACTAAGTGACTGAACTGATTGACTGAGTAGCATGGACTTTCATCAGCTGGCTCTGTTTGTCAAACAGGGACCTCGGTATCCCGATCATCAGTGTAAAAGGAGGTTTATGAAGGCACAGGATAAACAGCACTCAGTTTTGACTTGTTAGTGAATAATTTAAAAGATCAATTTTACATTAAAACAAATGCAAATATCCATGGAATAGAATTCAAAATTTATTTGAATTTTTAACTTTAAAGCTGAAGACTTCAAAAAATTCTCTCATTAGAAAAAATTTAGTGGAAATTTTCTAAGAAATATTCTGGAAATATTAATATAATTGAGAATGACATGACTGATCAGTTTTATTTAAAATGTTACTTACTTTTAAGGAAATATAACATATAACCATAATAATAATAACAAAAATTTAGCTATGTTTTTTTCTTTCACTAACCCTAGCCTGAAAACATATGAATCTGCTCCAATGGTAGTGTTGATTTAGGAAGAATGTGAGTGAGTTAGAAGCCAGGCTAAATCAGAAAATAAAAACCCCTAAACCCATATTACTGCCATGCACTGAAAATGTCTTGATGTTCTTTGTCTTTCTACCACCGAAATAATCAGTTCACTTGTAGAATATTTGCAAAACTTCAGACAAAAACCAATCTTGAATGCATCTTTTTTCAAACAGAAATTCTATTAATAGCAATATGTAGAAATTGCTATAAACTGCAGCTTACAAAATGGAGAAATAGGTTGTCTGCTATAGTTATTAATAGCTTTCTAAATGGAAAAGATGAGATTATAACCCAGCAGCATCTAAAAACAATGTGGTAATCTTGGGTTGGATCCTCAGACAGAAAAAGAACATTAGTGGGAAATCTGGTAAAATTCAAATACTGGCCTGGAGTTTAGGAAATAGTAATTCACCAATGTTGGTTTCTTAGTTTTGTCAGAAGTACCATGATAATATAGGATTAACACTAGCAGAAAATGAGTGAGGATTATATGGGAACTCCATCTGCTATCTTTGAAACATTTCTGTAAATCTAAATATTATAAAATACAATATTTACTAAAAATTATTTTAAGAACACTGAATTCAACATTATGCAAACAAATATTTGTTCAAAACCACAATGAGATTTCACCTCATACCTGTCAGAAAGGTGATCATCAAATAGACAACAAGTAACAAATGTTGGTGAGGATGCAGGGAAAGAGAATCCTAGTTCACTGTTGGTAGGAATGAAAGTTGGTACAACCACCATGAAAAACAGTATGCACGTTCTTTAAACGATTAAAACTAGAACTACCATGTGATTCAGCAGTCAACTCCTGGGTATATACTCAAAACAAAAACACTAATGCCAAAAGATATATGCATCCCAATGTTCATAGCAGCATTATTTATAAAGCCAGGACATGGAAGGTGGGAAAGATTGAGGGCAGAAGGAGAAAGGGATAACAGAGAATGAGATGGTTGGAGGACGTCACCGATTCAATGGACATGGGTTTGGGTGGACTCTGGGAGTTGGAGATGGACAGGGAGGCCTGGCGTGCTGTGGTTCATGGGGTCGCAAAGAGTTGGACACGACCGAGCAAATGAACTGAACTGAACTGAACTGAAGACATGGAAGCAGCCTAAGTGTCCAACAAAAGATGATTGGATAAAGAAGATGGGCTATATATGCATGCGGGAATATTCAGTTCAGTTCAGTTCAGTTCAGTCACTCAGTCGTGTCCGACTCTTTGCAACCCCATGAATCGCAGCACGCCAGGCCTCCCTGACCAAAACCAACTCTCGGAGTTCACTCAGACCCACATCCATCGAGTCAGTGATGCTATCCAGTCATCTCATCCTCTGTTGTCCCCTTCTCCTCCTGCCCCCAATCCTTCCCAGCATCAGTCTTTTCCCATGAGTCAACTCTTCGCATGAGGTAGCCAAAGTACTGGAGTTTCAGCTTCAGCATCATTCCTTCCAAAGAAATCCCAGGGCTGATCTCCTTTAGAATGGACTGGTTGGATCTCCTTGCAGTCCAAGGGACTCTCAAGAGTCTTCTCCAACACCACAGTTCAAAAGCATCAATTTTTCAGCGCTCGGTTTTCTTCACAGTCCAACTCTCACATCCATACATGACCACAGGAAAAACCATAGCCTTGACTAGAAGAACCTTTGTTGGCAAAGTAATGTCTCTGCTTTTGAATATGCTATCTAGGTTGGTCATAACTTTCCTCCCAAGGAGTAAGCGTCTTTTAATTTCATGGCTGCAGTCACCATCTGCAGTGATTTTGGAGTCCATAAAATAAAGTCTGACACTGTTTCCACTGTTTCTCCATCTATTTCCCATGAAGTGATGGGATATTACTCAGCCATAAAAAGAATGAAATTTTGCCATTTGCAACAACATACCTGGACCTGGAGGGTATTTATGCTTCGTGAAGTTAAGTCAGACAGAGAAAGGCAAACACTGTATGTTTTCACTTATATGTGGAACGTAGAAAATAAAATAAATGAATCTAATAAAATAGAATCACATGTAGTACGAGAACAACCAGAAGTTACCAGTGGGGAGAGGGGTAAAAGGAAGGACAAAGATCGGGTAAGGGTATCAAGAAGTACACACTACCACTATAAAATAAATAAGATACAAGCATGTGCTCTAAAGGGAATATTGCCAATATTTTATATTAACTTTAAATGTGTATAATCTGTAAAAATATTGGATCACTATATTGTACACCTGAAACTAATATAGCACTATAAATCAATTACACTTGAATGAAAAAATTCCCAGGCAGGGAGTTTTGGATAGCTATGACTCAAGTGAGAAAATACTGGTATATCTGAGGGACTCCAAGTAGGTCACAGTGATTGCAACCAGGTAGAGTGAGTCAGGTCACTACAAACAAAGCTGGTGGAGGCGATGGAATTCCAGTTGAGCTATTTCAAATCCTGAAAGATGATGCTGTGAAAGTGCTGCACTCAATATGCCAGCAAATTTGGAAAACTCAGCAGTGGTCACAGGACTGGAAAAGGTCAGTTTTCATTCCAATCCCAAAGAAAGGCAATATCAAAGAATGCTTAAACTATCGCTTAACTGCACTCATCTCACACGCTAGTAAAGTAATGCTCAAAATTCTCCAAGCCAGGCTTCAGCAATACATGAACTGTGAACTTCCAGATGTTCAAGCTGGTTTTAGAAAAGGCGGAGGAACCAGAGATCAAATTGTGAACATCCGCTGGATCATGGAAAAAGCAAGAGAGTTCCAGAGAACATCTATTTCTGCTTTATTGACTATGCCAAAGCCTTTGACTATGTGGGTCACAACAAACTGTGGAAAATTCTTCAAGAAATGGGAATACCAGACTACCTTACCTGCCTCTTGAGAAACCTGTATGCAGGTCAGGAAGCAACAGTTAGAACTGGACATGGAAAAACAGATTGGTTCCAAATAGGAAAAGGAGTAGGTCAAGGCTGTATATTGTCACCCTGTTTATTTAACTTATATGCAGAGTACATCATGAGAAATAATGGGCTGGAGGAAACACAAGCTGGAATCAAGATTGCTAGGAGAAATATCAATAACCTCAGATATGCAGATGACACCACCGTTATGGCAGAAAGTGAAGAAGAACTAAAGAGCCTCTTGATGAAAGTGAAAGTAGAGAGTGAAAAAGTTGGCTTAAAGCTCAACATTCAGAAAATGAAGATCATGGCATCTGGTCCCATCACTTCATGGCAAATAGATGGGGAAACAGTGACTGACTTTACTTTTCTGGGGGGTCCAAAATCACTGCAGATGGTGATTCCATCCATGAAATTAAAAGATGCTTGCTCCTTGGAAGGAAAGTTATGACCAACCTAGACAGCATATTGAAAAGCAGAGACATTACTTTGCCAACAAAAGTCCATCTAGTTAAGGCTATGGTTTTTCCAGTGGTCATGTATGGATGTGAGAGTTGGACTGTGAAGAAAGCTGTGTGCTGAAGAACTGATGCTTTTGAACTGTGGTGTTGGAGAAGACTCTTGAGAGTCCCTTGGACTGCAAGGAGATCCAACCAGTCCATCTTAAAGGAGATCAGTCCTGGGGGTTCATTGGAAGGACTGATATTGAAGCTGAAACTCCAATATTTTGGCTGCCTTCTGCGAAGAGCTGATTCATTGGAAAAGACCCTGATGCTGGGAAAGATTGAAGACAGGAGGAGAAGGGGACAACAGAGGATGAGATGGTTAGATGGCATCACCACCTCAATGGACATGAGTTTGGGTAAACTCTGGGAGTTAGTGATGGACAGGGATGCCTGGAGTGTTGCGGTCCATGGGGTAGCAAAGAGTCAGACACGACTGAGCGACTAAACTGAAGAATGAGGCAAAAGAGCACAGAGATGATAAAGGAAATCAGATTCCGTAAGTCCTTGTGGTGAGAATGAAGGACTTATATGTCAGAACAGTGGAAGCTATAGAGTGACAGGACTTGAATAACAAACTTTAGAGATCATTCTGGCACTCTGTCGGAGGAGATTAGAAAAGAGCAAGAACCAAATCAGGGAAAACTAATTCTGAGTACATGGTAAAGGCTGATGTGAACATAATATTTGAGATATATTTTGGAACTTGTGGTAGGCTGAATAGTTCATTCCCTCCAAAGATGTCCATGCTTTAATCTTTAGAGTTTGTGAATATGTTCTCTTGCATGTAAAATGGGATTTTATAGATGCAGTTGAGGAGATAAGCTTGGCTTATCCAAGTGGTTATACTTTAATTGCATGAGCTCTCAGAAGGAGAGAACTATCTCTAGCTAGGAGCAGAAGACTTCAGTGACCCGCCATAAGGAGAAGTCAGAGATTCCAAGTATGAGAATGACTGGATGGGGTGTTGCTGGCCCCTGAGCACAGGACAGGCTGTGCCTCGTTGAGGGGTCTAACAGAGCTCAGAGTTCCCAGGTGTCCCAAGGTGGGCAGGTGTAGTAGAATGTCTCCTACGTGCCCCATAGTGTCTTGGAGATGCTAAAGATGAGAGATAGCCCCAGTGAGTTTTGAAATTCCAGATGGTTAAGGAGTTTCCAAAGGTCTTGTGATCTAGAGAGGAATAGAAGCTTGATTGCAAGAATGATAAACCCCAAGGGGCATGCCTCCTGCACCCCATTGCCTTGTCACTGAGGACACTGCAGACACAGCCCTAGGAAGAGTTCCTGGAGTTTTCAAGACACCTTGGAAGAATGGAAACTTGGAAATATACATTCAGCTTAGAAAACAAAGGTACATTTCTTACAGAGGCAAGTTTCTGGACTGCTATTCATACACAATTAAATGACTGTCATCATCATCATCATAGGAGATTGAGAGGCAAATTAGGAGTCTAGAAAGTAAAGCAAGGCAGGAAGAGATGAAGACAGTTGTGGAAAAAGAAGGCTGTTGAAGTCCACTTTATTCTGTGTATTGTGTACAGCCAGTGGAGGAGGAGGTCGGGGGAAGATCACCAGGCTGTTCTTGCTCCGAGGGCAACTGCTGGACAAAGACTTTGCACATCATCCATGGCTGCCATGCTTTACTTCCTCCTCCACCCTTTTGGTATCCATTCTCCAGTAACTGCTTATTCATTGACTTATTCTATGAATTGTTTTTCAAGTCGTTCATCAGCTTTTCTGATTACCAAACAACATGCTTTAAATTTGGCAAGCTAACTGACTTCGTGATGAATGATTATAAATGTACATATTTATTTTCTTCTGCAACTTCCTGTTTGAACAATGCACTCATTTAAATGGATTTAGCAAAGGGCATACATTTGAGAGTTAATACCTTAAAGAGACTTAATTGCTGATTCACCTTGCAAGTACTCTAACAAATCTCTGCTCTTCTGCCTCTGTGCCTATTAAGTGATACACAGATTTCTCAGGTTAATCTGGGATAAAATATTGTGTGCTTTATTAAATTTTTGGAACACTCCTACGATGGAGTTGTACTAAACTAATTCTCAAAATGAGAAAGAGGATACGAAAGGCAATTAACTACACATGGAAAATTTAGGTAAAACCAGATATGAAACTTTTCACAATAGGTACTTCTGAGCAGTGGGAATAGTGAGGGGTGAGGAGAGAGGAGCTATTACCTTCCCTTCTCTATTACTGGAGTTTCATTTTTACTAACAACACACACTAATTTAATCAATTAAATTTTTCAAAAAATAAAATTACCAAATGATTATAATTTTCCTGTTCCTTATTTAGTTTGATTTATATATAATGGAGTAATTTGCGGCTGTCATCACCTCCCAAATTATTTCCTGGTTTCTGTCAACTGAATGCTCAGTTCAGTCAATACTCCTTTGAACCCTTTTCCCAATTCTGCTCTATTAGATTAGCCAGCTAATATAGCTTATTTTTTCAATAATTATTCAGTCAAGGGTATTTATCCGATACATACTATGTGTTCAGCATTATACTAAACATTGTGGAAGGTATAGGATAATAGTAAAGGTAATAATAATAAAAAATAACAATGGATAATGTTGAGTACGTACATGTCAGTGAGTATTTTAAGAGTTTTTCATGAGTTCCCTCCTTTTATTTCCCAGAACAACCCAATGAAGTATACAATTATTCTCTTCACTTTATAGATGAAGTAATTAAGTTTTAGAGAAGGAAGTCCCCCAAGGTGAAATGGCTAGTAAGAAATAGCCTGGATCAAATGTATATTGGAATGCATTCCAATACACAGTAGGTGTAGACAAACACTGATTCCACTTACACGAGGTACCTAGAATAATCGAATTCAGAGTCAGAAAGTATAGTGGTAGAGGCCAGAGGGAGGGGGACTGGGGAGTTAATATTTAATAGGGACAGAATTTCAGTTTAGGAAGGTGAAAAATCCTAGAGATGGATGATGGTGAGCATAGCTCAACAATGTGAACGTACCTAGTGCCACTGAACTCTATAGTTAAGTATGGTTAAAATGTCTTATATTACGGGATTTTTTACCAAAATAATTTTTTTAAGTGATAGCCAGGATCTGAATGCAGCCTGTTGGACTCCAGAACTTATTTCTTAGGGGGCTCTGTGAGGAGTCTGCAGTACAGTGGAAGAGACAAGACTTACACACACATTAGCAAACTAAAAAAACATTAAAATTTGGGCAAATGTCACAGGTTATGCCCAACACAAATGACTGTCATATCAAAGACATATACATATATGGATAGCATAGTTAAGAAGGACTTTGTGGAGCAGGAGGTCGGCTTTCAAGCTGGTGCCTGGACAATATTTAGAAAGGGAAGCCAGAGAGGGGATAAGCAAAGGCCTAGCAAAACAGGGAGTTACGCATGCTTCTCCAACAGAAAGAGGATGGCGTAGCCTGCACAAAGCGTGCATCCCAGGAACAGAGAGAAATAAGGCAGAGCAGACAGGGCAAGTGGCCAGGAGAAGCATGGCTCGGAGTCTAGACTATGTGTATGGAAGTAGAAAGTGTGAAAGTGTTAGTCACTCAGTTATGTCTGACTCTTTGTGACCCCGTGGACTGTACAGTGCCAGGCTCCTCTGTTCACGGGCTTCTCCAGGCAAGAATACTGGAGTGAGTTGCCATTCCCTTCTCCCTGAAAGTAGAAGCAATGGTAATAGTAGTAACAATTCCTAGTCTTTACAGGTGCCCCTCTTCTTTCAAAGACATGATCTCACTTGATGTGTTTGTGGAATATTAATCTGGCAGGAAATAGGTTTGAAGGGAAAATGTTTAGTGTCAATAAGACCTATTAGGATGTTACTATTAGCCTACAATGCAGTGAGGAGACTCTGAGCTGGGGTCAGAATGATATAAGGGAAATGGAGGATATAACAGCTATTAAATGCCTACTCTGTATCAGTTCAGTTCAGCTCAGTCGCTCAGTCGTGTCCAACTCTTTGCGACCTCATGAATTGCAGCACGCCAGGCCTCCCTGTCCATTGCCAACTCCTGGAGTTCAGTCAAACTCACGTCCATCGAGTTGGTGATGCCATCCAGCCATCTCATCCTCTGTTGTCCCCTTCTCCTCCTGCCCCCAATCCCTCCCAGCATCAGAGTCTTTTCCAATGAGTTGACTCTTCGCATGAGGTGGCCAAAGTACTGGAGTTTCAGCTTCAGCATCATTCCTTGCAAAGAACACCCAGGACTGATCTCCTTTAGAATGGACTGGCTGGATCTCTTTGCAGTACAAGGGAGTCTCAAGAGTCTTCTCCAACACCACAGTTCAAAAGCATCAATTCTTTGGCGCTCAGCTTTCTTCACAGTCCAACTCTCACATCCATACATGACCACTGGAAAAACCATAGCCTTGACTAGACAGACGTTTGTTGGCAAAGTTATGTCTCTGCTTTTGAATATGCCGTCTAGTTTGGTCATAACTTTCCTTCCAAGGAGTAAGCGTCTTTTAATTTCATGGCTGCAGTCACCATCTGCAGTGATTTTGCTGCTGCTGCTGCTAAGTCGCTTCAGTCATGTCCGACTCTGTGCGACCCCATAGACAGCAGCCCGTCAGGCTCCACCGTCCCTGGGATTCTCCAGGCAAGAACACTGGAATGGGTTGCCATTTCCTTCTCCAATGTATGAAAGTGAAAAGTGAAAGTGAAGTCACTCAGTCTTGTCCGACTCTTAGTGACCCCTTGGACTGCAGCCTGCCAGGCTCCTCCGTCCATGGGATTTTTCCAGGCAAGAGTACTGGAGTGATTTTGGAGCCCCAAAATTAAAGTCTGACACTGTTTCCACTGTTTCCTCATCTATTTCCCATGAAGTGATGGGACCAGATGCCATGATCTTTGTTTTCTGAATGTTGAGCTTTAAGCCAACTTTTTCACTCTCCTCTTTCACTTTCATCATGAGGCTTTTTAGTTCCTCTTCACTTTCTGCCATAAGGGTGGTGTCATATCTGAGGTTATTGATATTTCTCCTGGCAATCTTGATTCCAGCTTGTACTTCTTCCAGCCCAGCGTTTCTCATGATGTACTCTGCATATAAGTTAAATAAGCAGGGTGACAATATACAGCCTTGATGTACTCCTTTTCCTATTTGGAACCAGTCTGTTGTTCCATGACCAGTTCTAACAGTTGCTTCTTGACCTGCATACAGGTTTCTCAAGAGGCAGGTCAGGTGGTCTGGTATGCCCATCTCTTTCAGAATTTTCCACAGTTTGTTGTGATCCACATAGTCAAAGGCTTTGGCATAGTCAGTAAAGCAGAAAATAGATGTTTTTCTGGAATGCTCTTGCTTTTTTATTGATCCAGCAGCTGTTGGCAATTTGAACTCTGTATCAGAGGCTTTATATATACTCTTGTATGTCTTGCCTGGAGAATACCAGGGATGGGGGAGCCTGGTGGGCTGCCATCTATGGGGTCGCACAGAATTGGACACGACTGAAGCAACTTAGCAGCAGCAGCAGCAATGTTCAAAATGATGACATAATATTTATAGAATTATGGCACGAGCTGAAGGCCTAGGTCAAACACTAACTCTATGACATGAAGCAAGTTAAGTAAACACTATTCCTTCATTTCTCTAACAAAATCCGTTTAGAATATCTACTATATGCCAAGAACTGTGCTAGGTCTCAGTGATGGAGAGACACAGTCCCTATACTTACAGAACCCACAGTATGAGGGAGACTGACATTAATGTGTATATGTGTTAGTTTCTTATTTCTGCAGTAACAAATTAGCACAAAATAGAGGCTTAGAAAACAAAAGAAACAAAACACCCAGTTTATTTCTCACCATTCTGCAGTGCAGAAGTCCAGCTGGCTCAACTGCTTTCTCAGCTCCTGGTTTCTCAAGGCCAAATTCAAGGTATTGGCCAGCTGGGCCCTTACTGGAAGGCTTTGGGAAGAACCTCCTTCCAAGCTCATTCAGCTTGTTGGTAGACTGTAGTTGCTAGTGGCTGTAGGACTGAGGCCCATTTCTTTGCTGGCTATCAACAGGGGGTTCCCTGAACTTCTCTGCAGGTCTCTCTCCAGTCCTGGCACAAGGACACCTACATCTCAGGGCCAGCAAAGGGATGGCATGTCCCTCCCACTCTTGCCATCTCTGATTTCCAATACTATGTCTCTCACCCTCGCCTGCTTCCTGATGGAAACAGTTCTCTTTTTAAGGGCTCATGTGATTAGACTGGGGCTTCCTAGGTGGCGCTAGTGGTAAAGAACCCACCTGCCAATGCAGGAGACACAGGAGATGTGTGTTTGATCCCTGAGTCAGGTCGATCCCTGAGTCAGGTCGATCCCTGAGGAGGGCATGGCAACCCACTCCAATATTCTTGCCTGGAGGATCCTATGGACTGAGGACCCTGGTAGGCTACAGTCCATGGCAGGTTAGGGTTGCAAAGAGTTGGACACAACTGAAGCAACAGTGTGCATCATGCATGTAATTAGATTGAACCACTTGGATAATTCAGATACTCCCTATTTTAAGGCCAATAACCTTAATTACATATGCAAAGTCCTTTTTGCCACCTAACATAACATTCACAAGTTTCAGATATCAGTGTGTAGTCATTTTTTGGAGGCCATTATTTAGCCTATTGCAACCTTCAAAACACATATCAAGTATATATAGATATATTATTACGTACTAAGCATTTTCTATAAACTTTAAACATGGTTATTTATATAATCTTCCTAAGAATGTATGAGGTAAGTACATTTAACATTATTATTTCTATTTTATAGGTGAAGAAACTGAAGCGCAGAGAAGTAACTTGTCCAAGGCAATAGCCAATAGGTAGAACCCCCCAAGGGGTCCAGGTCCATCAACTATGCTCTTAACCAAAGTGTCACATTGCTATTAAGGTGTGTTGAGAGGTATTTATGTCTTTGCTTACTGTGTGTAGTAGGCAGAATAATGTCCTCCCAAAGAGGACCATAGCCTGAATCCAAAGCCTGTCAATATGTTACATTACATAGAAAAATGGATTTTATAGATGCAATTACAGCTATTACTCAGCTGGTTTTAACACAGGAAGAGTATCCTGGATTATTCATGAGCCTTTCAAAGCAGAGAACTCTCTCCAGCTGGAAGAGGAGGGATGCAGGAGAAAAGTCAGAGAGTCAGAGCATGAGGGGGAACTGGAGCTGCTGTTGGTGGAGGAGCTCCATGGAAGGTGTGGGAAGGGACAGTCAATCTCCAGCATCAAAGATCAGCCCCTAGCTGACAACCAGCAGGGAAAGTGGAACCTCGGTCCTACCATCACAAAACAAAACTGAACTCATCCAGCAGTCTCAATGAGTTCAGAAAAAGATTTACCCCCAGAACTCTCCAAAAGGAGATTCATCACTACCAACATCTTGATTTTTAGTCTTGTGAGATTCTAGGTTGAGACCCAGTTGAGCCACATGGTAGCCAGATTTCTGACCTTCAGAAATGGGAGAATGGATGTTTTAGCCTTCTAAACTGGTGGTAATTTGTTCGAGTAGCAAGAGACTAATACAGAGGCTAAGTTACTGGGACTTTCTTGTGATGGGAAGTAGGGGAGGTGAAGAAATTAGAGGTGTCAATAATAACCAAGGTTTTAGTATTGAGAAACTTGGTTGTCATCATTTATTGAGTTGAGGAAAGAATAAGAGCTCAAGATTTCATTTTTTAATAAATTGGGTTTACAATATGTCAGACTGGTAGTTGGGCATATTGGTTTGGAGCTCAGAAGACAGACCTGGAGTCTGGAAGAAGCATCTGAGAGTAGCTGACACGCAGCATCATTATCTTTATCTATAAAGCTGGTATTAATAATACTTGTTATGATAAGGGGTTGTTATGAGAAACAAATGACATGATGTGTATAAAATACCAAAGAGACACCTGAAGTCTGATAAGTGCCTGACAAATCTTTGGTATTATACATTATGATTTCAAATTTTCTTATGAGGAAACTGGTGCTTAGATTCAGAAACTAGCTCATGTCTGGTGAATAGTGGAGTCAAGACTTAAACCCAGGTCTGCTTGCGCTGCAGATTGTTCTCCTCATACTGTACCACAAGAAATTTTATCATAATTCAACATGGAAAAGAATCTCCAGGTGCTTCGTTCTCAAGGGTTTTTAGTTAGAAATATGAGGAATCATATCTGACTAATTGAATCAGAGAAAGCAAAACGCTGGTACTTGGTATCCTCGAAAAGCTGGAGAATGAGGCTAAGAAGATGAGCAGAGACCAAGCGAGGCAAAGCTGGAAGAAGCAGGAAGAACCACCAGGTAAGCCTCCGCCTGCTACCTGGACCAAGGCCATGTGGCTGGCACCGTCCCCACCAAAGGCACGGAACAATGGCATGCTGGCTGTCATCGACGGACCTTCATCCTGGGTGTTGTGACTCCTCTCTCTAAACTCCTGGGATGAATTCCTACCGTCTCTATAGTCTCTGAATCACGCCTTCTATTGGGTTGGTCAAAAGTCCATTCGGGTTTTTCCAGAAGATGGTACATAAACCCAAATGAACTTTCTGGCCAACCCCATGTATGGTGCTCCTCCTTAGGGCATTTTACCAAAGATACTGGTACAGGATATGTCTTCTCTGCCCTCAGTCTCACATGCTGAAGTCCAAACCTGCAGTACCTCAAAATGTGACATATTTGGAGGAAGGGTCTTCACTGAAATAAAGTTAACATGAGGGCGTTGGCCCCAACACATGAGGTGTTGGCCCTAATCCAACAGGACTGATGCCCTTATAAGAAAGGAAGTTTGGTCACGGGCCTGTGTGGGCAGAAGCCACTGTGAAGATAGAGGGAGAAGATACCAAGTGAAGAGTCCCAGAAGAGATCCTGCCCTCAGAGCCCTTAGGAGGGGCTGCCACCATCTTGATCTCAGACTTCCAAGCCTCCATAATTGGGAGAAACTAAATTACCACTGGGGAACTTACCCAGCCTGTGGCACTTTGATATGGCAGCCCTTGCAAACTAACGCAGAAGAAAAGGGGTTCCGACACGAATCCACTGCCTGATCAGATGCTTCGGCTTTCTCCATTGACATCAGGACATCTATTCTTCTCTGCATTAGAATGAGGTCCGGGATAACAAATAGAGTTTTTAGCCTGCACTTTCCCTTCAACAAGTCTCAAAATTTCCACCCATTATATAGCCATGCTAATGTGGAGAATGCTAGTGCAATTTTCCAGTGCAATTTCCCTTATAAAAGGAATAATCGATGAGCAGATTCTTCACAGTGACTTTTTATGCAAGACTTGAATTTTTCAGATAAATTCATCTTTGAAAACCTCATTCAAAACCGATCTGGGGTGTTGCGCAGACAATTGTGCAATTAGATAACTAAACTCGATTTATTTCTCTTTGATCTGTCCTTTCTCTGCCATTCCCTTTACTGACAAATGAAAGTTTTATCCACCTAGTTTCTCAGCCCGGAAACCTGTGAACTATTTTTTGACTAACGTTCTCATTCAACTTCCTCATTCAATTAACCGCCATCTGTTGCTGACTCAATTACCTCAGAGAGCTGTCTACCCCTTCTAGTTCTCTCATCCTTTCTGCTGCTACCCTAGTCCAGCATATCATCATCTCTCTCTCAAAACTGCCACCAGAAAATCCTAATTGTTTGCCTTGACTTCAGGCTCTGTTCCTCCCATCCTTTCTCTGTACTGGAGCCAGTGTTCCTTCTAAGTGAAAGTTGGTTCTGGTCCATGTTCAAACCCTCCACTGGCTTTCCACAGCCCTCAGAGTAAAGCATGGGGACTTCTTTCCCCAGTTTATTCAGTTCTTGTCTGTCTGCTCTTGCTTTTCCCCCAAACCCCCTCTTAGCTCCCACCACACCACCGCCATTTAGTTTCTCTTTTCTGTTTGTTCTTTTCTTTTTCTTCAATTTTTTGGTCATGCCATGCAGCATGTGGGATCTGAGCTCCCTGACCAGGGATCAAACCCACGCCCCCTGCCTTGGAAGCACAGAGCCTTAACTATCGGACCACTCAGTAAATCTCTAGTTTCTCTTTTCATGTTCTGTCTCCAGGGCTTTGGGCTTGTAATATCCTCTGCCTAGAAGACTTTGCCCCCACTTTCTTCCCAGATTTCCCCTTTTAACTACTTAAAAGTTTCTATCTAGATAGCAGATCCCAGTGTCTCACTTACTAGGTGTTTTATCGTAAAAATTACTTGATCTCTGTACCTCAGTTCTTTCATCAGTAAAACAGGTATCCTCTTCACTGAACTATTACAGAGAATAACAAAGTTAGGTTTGATACAGCACTCATAATAGCTAAGTGACCATTGCAAGCACTCAATAAATGGTATCCATTACTATCCTATTGTCATTCTCTTTCAACAAGATTTCCTTGATCACTCCACTCCTGAACTCAAAACTGAAATGCCTCTTATATACTTCCATGGGACCCTACATGTCCCCCATATTCACACATAAATTTTGTTTAAAGTACTGAATACTTGTCTGTGAAGACTCATTTATATCCGTAATGCCAGGCATAATGTGAGTATCTAATATATATTTTTCTTGAATGAATGAGATTCTGCTACCATCCATTCTTCCAGCAGAAGCATAAGGTTTGATCTAAAATTGGCTTTGGCAGGTATCACTTAAAGCACTGGAATACCCTTCTGAAGTTCTAAATCTGTATCAGTCATAAGTAATATTAAATAAAAGATTAAAAGGATACAGTAGTGCTACAGTATAAGTGCCATGAAATACAGTATAACTGAAGACGGGGGGCAAATTAAAATAGTGTTTACTCAAAGTGGTGTTAGCCAATGGTTTGACTCAATCTTCACAAAAACTAAATGAGTCATGGTTCCCTCATTTTATTGATGAGACAACTGAGGACAAAATAAACTAAGATTTTTGCTCCATATCACACACATAGTAAGTTTAATACTTACTTTGAAACTAATTTTTGACCACAGCTTTTGCACTCTCCATCCTACCGAGTTGGACAATCATTCCCCACAGGGGATAGGAGTGACGAAAATATAAAACATTAAGGATATCTACAAAGATATATGAAGACACTCTTGATGTTTAAGTCTACAAATTAATAGTTTTGCCTTATTTTGAAATGAATTTTCTGCTCTTGAAATCAACTACTTTCTCCTAAGCAGAGTTTATCAGTGAGCAATTTTTCAATAAATGCTCAGTGAATATTCCACGTGTGGATGTTGCTTAATACTTTATGATATGTACCCAGTCCTTCTCAGTGAACAAATACAGAAAGAAATGGTTGTGCTTATTTTATGCAACAGCCAGACTCAGGAATCAGTAGCTATTTATTACCAGCAGTCATCCTTCACTTATGAATTTGAATCCATGGTCTGTCTTTCTCCAGCTGGTAATGGTATGGCTTTGTGAGATCTGACTTTCTTCTGGAGAGGGCAAAATACCTAAGAGGAGCTGAGTTATCCCAGAGAATCTTGGTGTGCTTGCTACCTTTAAGAAGGAGAAGCACCCTGGCAAGCATTAACCTTTTCTGGAAAGAAGAAAACGCCAGTGATGTGGGTGCACATGAAGCTGGTGGATATTTCATATTTCTCTGTTTTAATTCCAATCCTACACCATGAAAACAACATATGACATCTCGAAATAGTTCTGCCAGCTTGTCTTCTGCTAACTTTAAAAATAACTAACATTTATGGAGCGCTTACTACATACCGACACCGTGTAGAACTCATGTCATCATCTTGCTTAGTTCTCATAACAATGCTGGTAAATTTTAATATTTTCTCTATTTCACAGGTAAGTTGTTCAAACCCCATAAGTCATTAAGACGCCTAGCCAAAGGCCTGTGTTCCTAATCAATATGCTACGTTACTTTGGTTAAGAGTGCTACTCCTCATGGGACACGAGAGAAATGTTAGATTGGGATAATTTTATTTTAGCTAATATCCCAGTGAAATTTAATGGCTTTCCTAAATTCAGCTATTAGAAAGTGAATTTCAGGCACTTCTGTCTCTTACCTCCTGCTTTTAAGTGTGCCCAATGGATTTCTGTCCTCAGTCCTTTGATCAAATATCATGTCTTATCTTTTGTTGGTGTCTCCAATTACTTAACACAATGATTTGCAATTGAAGACATGCAATAAATACCTTGTTAATTAAATTAAATGACCAGAGATGCCACAGAAAACTCGTGATTCAGGCTGATGGTGGTCAGCATGTCTGGGCTTTGACCCGTGGTTATCAAACATAGGGATCTCAGATCATACTTGGCTATACTTTTAGACTGCCTCGCTTTTCAGTAAAAAGTATTGCCAAACCAGCCAAGCTATGATTCCTAATACATCTGACCAAGACCATCTTGAGTAGAATGAGTAAAAATACATCATTTGGTTACTTTGAACACACAAGATAAAACTATCTATTAAAGTTTCTAAGTGGCAAGTCTTTTAAGTAGCAGAAATTTTATGTACTTGAGATATATTTGAACAAAACTTCTTTATATAACGTATTGGAAAAGGAATGAAATAGAAGATAAAGAATACATTTGACTTAGACACAAGTTTCTCAAGCATCATCCATTCAAAACAATGTACTGATAACTGAGTTGATGTCAGGAACTGGACCAAACTCTGAGTATACCAAGAATGATTCTTCATCTGGCAGTAAAGAGGTATCTTTGGATCATCGCTGTGCCTCAAATGGCTTCTGTTAGGTTGACTGTGGAGATGCACATCATAGAGGCTTGAAAAGCACAGAGATGAAAACAAAGAGAACAAGAATATTCTTGTCGCCCAGTGAACCTACATAATATCATTGACGAGACTGGGCTCCAGGCAACAGGAAAATAACTGGCAGAAGTTCAAAGAAGCCTCTATTGGTGAATACAAATGATGCTGAACTATGTGGAAAGAGGGAGAAAGAGCGAGATATGAAAAGAGAAGAGAGGGCAGAGAAACGATAACAAATAAATAATAAGGAAGAGTTAGGGAGATGCTGATATTGAAGTGCACGGTGATTGCTGGAAGGATTACCAAATTGTGTCAGGGTTTGAACCAGAGAAAAGAAATGAGTTCCCTTCCTCCTTGGTAAAACTGAGAAGTGTGGGAAGTCAATATAAGCCTTGAGTTTCAGAGCGAAAAAGCGAGAGTGCAGAGATAAGGTGTCCAAAGACTACACAAAGACCAGAAACAGTTTTGAATTTCAGGTATTCTGTACCTAATTCTCAGAATATGCAATACAGAATGGATGGGAAAAGACTCACTCTTAATATTTTCTGTGGGTAAACAAATCTAGGTGATTTGAAGGATAAAGTGTGGTGATAACTGGTTTGGAAGTGAGGACAAGATAAACCAGGATGGGCAACATGGGAGGAAAGGTCACCTACCTGTAACTTACTTGTGCTTTCTGTTGGGGGACATTTGAAGAATGCACTGTATGAGTGGCTTCCTGTTCTCTGAGACTCACCCAGCTGTGTGTTATCTATTTCTTTGTTTCCTCCTTTCTTTTTGTTGTCCTTTGAAACATTTTTGCCACAGGAAGGGAAGCAGACAGGGTGCAGAGGCTGAAGGAGGCAATTATCTTTTTATAACCTGACTTTTTTGCTGTCCTATTAGAGTGAGATTTGAGAAGTGCCATGGATAAATAAAGAAGAATGTGTCACGGAGACTGTTCAAAGAAAGAACAAGGAATTGCAGCTTACTAGGCCAGAGTAAATGATGTGAAGGGAGAAGATGACACAGAAATCTGCAGTCCCAAAGTCAAGAACTCCCCCAGAGAAAAGACAATGCATCATTAAGTGGTGTTAATGAGAGACTAAGAGGGAGAGAAGAAAAAATATCTTCAACTGTTTGTGCCAAATTTGATGGAAAGTTCACATGAGACAAGCTGGAACTCCAGAGGAGTCCCCATAAGATTGCACAAAGAGGCTTCTAGGCCCCCTCTTTTGATGACATCCAAAGCCCAAAGGAGCTTCCTGTGCAGTAGAGGGTGGCGAGGGTTCATTCTCATTGAGAAATTCAGAGAGCAACTCCTGACTGGAATCTGGAAAATTAATTTGTGCCATAAATATCTTTAAAGGAAGTTTATCCAAAATTTATAATAAATTGTGAACTATATAAATGAATGCGTCTCCTAATATTCCCTAAACAAAGACTTTGTTTTTTTTTTTATTTTCTCCTTTATTCTGCCGATTATCTCTATTTCAACCTAAATCTCCTGAAAATGACTCTACTCTGCCATACACAAGCCATCCATACTGCCCAAAACATCAGTAGCCTTCCCTCATCAGCAGCTACACTCCCACCCTCCCCACCCCACACATAATCTTCTATCATTTGAGAGGCAATTTTCATAAAACGTATGAGATTTGTCTCAATAGGAAGTTTATATTTGGCCAAGCTGGGCTTTGCAGCCATGGAAACAAGTCGTCGGAGAGTGTTAGTTGTAATAGGCAGAGTAGGGTTTTAGCTTAGGGGCTATATGAGCTCTTTCCCTCCCATGAAATCCAGGTATACTTTGTTATTTTCTCATATCTGATACCTCATATCTAAACAAAAAAGATGTTTTGTTTGGACAGCTCATTTGCCCCACTGAGATGCACTGAGAAGGGGCATCACAAAGCTCGTGTTGACGCCCCCACTTTTTTAATAGACAGCTGGATGCACTCTGTCTACCTCTGCAAATTCTCTGTTGAGCAGATGTAAGGTGAGCATCTTTCAGTAGAAGCCTAGTCCACAAATGTCCCAAACAACCAGGACCTGAACTTCTTACATAAAATTTTACTGGCTTGTATCCAACTCCTGGAGAAGGGAATGGCAACCCACTCCAGTACTCTTGCTTGGAGAATTCCATGGGTAAAGGAGCCTGGCAGGCTACAGTCCATGAGAGTTGGACATGACCGAGCAACTAACACACATGCACTCCATTAGAATCACCTTTTTTTTGTTTTTTTTCAGTTTTCTTTGTTTGGAAGCTGTGATGGGTAGTTAAGGTACTAAGAGACTCCACATGTGTATTCAGAGAAGCAAGAACCAAGTGTGAGTGTTACTGCATAGTTAGCTGAAGCTATCAGCTCCTCAGAAGCTGGACATTCACTTAGTCTCTGCTGCCACATCAAGGCCAAGGTATTATACCTCTTACATGCTTCTGGAAGCTTCATTGACTGGCATATGCATTGCTAACTCCTAATAAAGAAAGAGCAGCACTACCTTTGGAGTCAAAAGATCCAGGTTGAAATCTCAGCTCCATGGTTTATTTCTGAGATAATTTTTTCTATTCTATTTAAACCCCTAAACCTAAATTTGCTCATAAAAAGTGAAATTAATATCTGCATCACCTCATAAGGCTGCTGTAAAATATTCCAAAAAAATAAATGAGGAATTAGTTTAGAAACAAACAAACAAAAAAAAACATAGTATGAAAATAAAGTATGTTTCCTCCAGACTGGTAACAAAAAGGAATAGCGTAGGCTCTGGGTAATGTAAATTTTCCATTCTTTCTCTCTCAAGAGATTCAGTTAGTTACAAAAACCTCCTTCACTGCACGCATTATCACCTTTTAATTTTAAAGGCACATTGTTCTTTAGACATTATCCTATTATTAATTGGCTTGGACTTTTAACACCTTTCCTCTTAGTTTAGTTTTAATCTATTCAGGATGTTTAACTGGTTGTGTTTTTTGCTTGTGAGCTTTCACAAAATGTCCCATTAAAGTTACCAGTACTCCTTGCATTTTGTATGGTTCTCTATATTTACCAAAACATTTTCCTATAGATTATTACCTTTGATCCTCACAATAATGATCCTTGGAAAAGAATGAAGAATACTCTTTCAAACTGACTTACATGGAAACTAAAATATACAGAGATGGTTACTCGTTTGATTTCAGGACTGTTTCTAACTCATAAACACTACCATTTTTCAACTTGTTTCAAGTATGATTTAATTATCTTCCTACTATAGGTTGAGATTTCAATGTATGTCAGGCCCTATGCTAAGCAGTTTGCACAATGACACGGAATTCTCATGAGAACCTTATGAGAGAGGAATCATTCTTGTCACTGCAGTTGAGTAAACAGAGGCTAAGATAGGATAAGTAATTTCCCTAAGGTTACAGAGCTAGACAGTAGATCTGGGACTTGATTCCAGTTTTGTTTGATTCCAAGGGCTATACTCTTTACCACTGCTGTATATTCTCATTCAGATTCACCTCTTGTTCCTTACTTTTCTCAAAATATATCTTATCAATTTTTGGCTATTCTAGACATTGTCATCATGAGACTTCTACAACTCTGCATCCCTACTGCTGAATTTAAAACTAAACTAAAGCAAATGTTCACTTTTGACCTTATCAGTTTGCCTTGTATATATGGGGAAACTCACAATTAACTGACAAACCTTAACTTAAATCCTGAAAAACATGCCAAAACTGATGTAGCACAAATCTTGATAACAAAGCTGAGATTTGAACCACTAATACAAGACTAAACCTAATCCCTGAAAAGCACACATATCAGATCAGATCAGATCAGTCGCACAGTCGTGTCCGACACTTTGTGACCCCGTGAATCACAGCACGCCAGGCCTCCCTGTCCATCACCAACTCCCAGAGTTCACTGAGACTCACGTCCATCGAGTCAGTGATGCCATCCAGCCATCTCATCCTCTGTCGTCCCCTTCTCCCCCTGCCCCCAATCCCTCCCAGCATCAGAGTCTTTTCCAATGAGTCAACTCTTCACATGAGGCGGCCAAAGTACTGGAGTTTCAGCTTCAGCATCATTCCTTCCAAAGAAATCCCAGGGCTGATCTCCTTCAGAATGGACTGGTTGGATCTCCTTGCAGTCCAAGGGACTCTCAAGAGTCTTCTCCAACACCACAGTTCAAATGCATCAATTCTTCAGCGCTCAGCCTTCTTCACAGTCCAACTCTCACATCCATACATGACCAATGGAAAAACCATAGCCTTGACTAGACGGACCTTTGTTGGCAAAGTAATGTCTCTGCTTTTGAATGTACTATCTAGGTTGGTCATAACTTTCCTTCCAAGGAGTAAGCGTCTTTTAATTTCATGGCTGTCGTCACCATCTGCAGTGATTTTGGAGCCCAGAAAAATAAAGTCTGACACTGTTTCCACTGTTTCCCCATCTACTTCCCATGAAGTGGTGGGACCGGATGCCATGATCTTAGTTTTCTGAATGTTGAGCTTTAAGCCAACTTTTTCACTCTCCACTTTCACTTTCATCAAGAGGCTTTTGAGTTCCTCTTCACTTTCTGCCATAAGGGTGGTGTCATCTGCATATTCAAATCAGCATAGCAAAAGTTTTAAAAACTAAACTGAGATTTGAATCATCTGTACAAATCTCGGCATAATTATCAAATGCATACCTATAATAGTCATAAATAAACACAGTCATAATTTAAAGAACTAAACTGAAACTTGAGGCATCATCCACAAGATAAGACAGAACTTGAGGTTCACATCTCACTTGTGTATTGCTTGCTAATATAAAAATGTCAACATTCTTCAAAAGATTATAATAGACCACAAAGTCTAAGATATGATCCCAGATTACCTGACACACAAAGAATGAGGAAAATGTAGCTCACATTTAACAAAGCAAAGGACACCACGCCAAAATGACAAATACTGGAATATTCAAGGACTTTAAAACATCACTATGTTCCATAAAGTCAAAAACAACAAACACACATGGAATTAACTAGAATGTATGAAATCTCAACAAGAAATAAAAACAATAAAAAAAGAAGCAAGTGAAAATTTTAGACCTGAAAATTTAATATCAGAAATTTAAAAAATCACTGAATGGACTCAAAAGTAAAATGGAAATTATAATGGAAATAACAAAGAAAGTAAAGGTTAAAAAGGTCTAATATGTGTACATTTGAAGTTCCAAAAAAGTGAAGAGAAAGATATTGGAGTAGAAAAATATTTTGTGATATAATGGCTGAACACTTTCCAACCTTCATAAGAGACATAACATTTATAGATTCAGAAATGTTTGGTGAACTCCCAAAGAAAATAATGCTGGACAGATTAGAGACAAACTGCCAAAATTCAAATATAAAGTCCTGAAAACATTTAAAGAAAAATGACGTTACTTATAGGTGGACAATAATTTGAATAATTATTGATTTCTCAACAGAAGCTACCAAGGCCAAAAGATAACATCTTCAAAGTGCTAAAATAAAGTCTTATCAAAGCAAATTCTGTATCTAATGAAAATATCCTTCAAAAATGAAGGTGAGTTAAAGATACTTTCAGATGGAATAAAACTAACAATATGTGTCACTAACAAATGATATAAAAAGAAATTCTAAATAGACTGAAAATTTAATTATGTATATTGTGATTCTCAAAGGAACAACTAAAAATGAAGCAAACAATCAAATAAAACACACACACATATAACCAAAAAGCCAAGTAATAAAATGAAATACTAGAAACACTCCAAAAAAAAAAATCAAGAAAGAGAAACTATAGGGAAAAAAAAAAAAGGACAAATAAGAAAATTGCGGAACTAAATCCAACCACACCAATAACTATATAAACCACTATTGATCTTACTATTCCAATGAACAGAAATTGACAAATGGGTAAAGGCAAGAGTGAACAACTTGCTGTTCAGTTGCTCAGTCATGTCCGACTCTTTGAGATCCCATGGGCTGCACCATACCTGGCTTCCCTGGTCCTTTACCATCTCCTGGAGTTTACTCAAACTCATGTCCATTGACTCGGTGATGCCATCCAACCATCTCATCCTCTGTCGTCCCCTTCTCCTCCTGCCTTCAGTCTTTCCCAGCATCAGGGTCTTTTCCAGTGAGTTGGCTCTTCATGTCAGGGGGCCAAAGTATTGGAGCTTCAGCTTCAGCATCAGTCCTTCCAATGAATATTCAGGGTTGATTTCTTTTAGGATTGACTGGTTTGATCTCTTTTCTGTCCAAGGGACTCTCAAGAGTCTTTTCCAGCACCACAGTTCGAAGGCATCAATTCTTTAATGCTCAGCCTTTTTTATTGTCCAGGGTGAAGGCAAGACTGAACAACTATATGCTGCTTCAAGAACCAGACTTAAAGACACAGATAAGTTTAAAGTAAGTGGATGCAGAAAACATGAAACATTAATAGTAAGCATATGAAGACTGAAATGCCTTCACTAGTATCAAATAAAATAAACTTTAATAAAATAAGTATTACCACAGATCACTTTTTATAAATAATGATAAATTAATCAGGAAGAAATAATTATCAATGCCTATGTACTTAATTACAAAGCCTCAACATACATGAATCAAATATTGAGAGAATTAAAGGGAAACAATTTTTTGACCATACTAGAATATTATAACAACTCTCTTTCATCATTTGATATAATAGCTAGATAAAGACTCAGTAAGGACACAGAAGATCTTGTAATAGGGAGGAACAAATATGGCTCATATTAGATCTGTTCCTTTTTGTTTAAACTTTGTTCTCTGTTGCCTTTAGAGTCATGCTGGTTCTGCACCTTTTCTAAAAGAATGTTGCCTGTAGCCTGAAATACACAGGATAGCCTATTCTCAGGGCTCTGATATTTAAGAGTTCATATATGTACAGATAAAAAGTTTCAGAACAGAGAAAAACATTTGTCTTGTTGGCGGTTTACAGGAACACGGTGACAACCTACATGAACACCTGCAAGAACAAAGTACTCCTGCATCAAGAAGCTTGCAACGAACAGCTACCACTTGCCCTTTCTGAAGTCTGACTGGGGTAAAATGTTTCTTTGAGACACTAGTCTGACATCTCAGTCTGCTGGATTTCCAAATACAGTCACTATTCCTTGCCCCAACAATTCATCCTCCGATTTACTGGCCTGTTGTGTGATGAGCAACTGAGTCTGGACTCAGCAGCAATCTCAACGGCACTTTGAACCACTTTAATCTAATTACACTTATAGAGAACCCCATCCAGGAAGCAAAGAATACACATTTTTCTCAAAGTACACACTGTAGATTCATTGAGATAGATCATATTTTGGAGTATGAAACAAGGCTGTTAAAAATCCAGGTTATATCAAGTGTATTCTCTCATATCAATGGAATTAAATCAGAACTAAATAACAAAAAAAAATTGTTAAATCCTATTGATCTGGAGATTAAAAACACTTTAAATAATTCATGGGGCACAGACCAAATTACAAGGAGATTTACAAAATATGTTGAACTGATATAATAATTAAAATAGGACATAATCAAAATCTGTAGGATGCAGCTAAAGTGCTGGTAAGTGGAAAACATAACATTAAATATACAAACTAGGAAAGAAGATCTAAAACCAATAGGATCCCATCCTAAGAAATAAAAATCAAGAACTCAGTAATAAAAAATAATTAATAAAAATAAGAATATAAATCAGCGATTTTAAAAAGAGACAGAAAAAATTAAGCAAAAATCTGGTTCTTCAAAACAAAATCAAGAAAATTGACAAATCTCCAGTTAGCCTTTTCATGAGAAAAGGAGAGAGACTATAAATCAAAAATAGTAATAAAAATGTTTAATGTGAAGGATTTGTCACCAAGGATTGTACACATTAAAAAAATAGGAAACACTGTGAAGACCTTTGGGCTAAGAAGTTTGACAGTTTGCATGAAATGGACACATTTTTTGAAAGATACAACTTATAAAAACTGAACAGTTTTTATAAGAAACAGAACAGCTAAAAAGAAACAGAACAGCTTGTTGTGCCAGGTAAAGAAACTGGGTCTGTTACCAGGCTTGGGGTTTAACTATGAGACCAACATGTCTTCTGTAAATAGGCTTCTCTTGGGCACATTACAACTATAAATTTAACCTGAAACACCAGAAATCCAGAAATCAAGTGGGAGGAATGGAGACTCAAGGAAGCAAAGACAAGTTCTTCTACTGACCATCAATAATGGCAGTGTTCTGAGGCGAACACATCCTATTCCTTCCCTTAAAGAACAGAAGGAAGGGAAGAATAAAAGAGCTCCGAGTGAAAAAGAAGCCTGACATCCTTAACCAGAGGCCAACAATTTCCAATTAAATAAATCTCTAAATGTCAAAGTATACAATTAAGTCTAGTAAGCTTTACTCTATTATGAATGATTCTCTAATTCTGCTACATTTTCCCACTTTTTTGAAAAAGGGTAACCAATTAATTCTCAATTTCCTATAACCACTTGTATTTTTAATCTAACTTTGATATATTGCCTTCCTGCACCATTCCCAATTTGCAGTTTTCAGGAAATATTTTTTACCATCCAGGGAAACAAATCACCATCTACTTAGCAAGTTCAGAGTAACAGGGGTAGACAAAGTTACAAAGAACGGCCAGAATCTAATTTCCTCTCCAGAGTCTTCTTGCTACTCAATTAAGCATATCCTTAATGCTGGTCTGCAGTCTTGGACCCTCTCCCCAATTCCCAGGTCTGATCATTTACGATGAAAGAATAAACACATTCTCCTTCTGCCTAAAATGTTGGAAGTGATAACAAATTGAAATTTTAATGGTGTACTCTTAGTTCAGGCATACAAAAATGGTACTGGGCAGCCACTGAGGATCTAATCTCAGACATACTGCTGCATCACTGAGAATTTGAAATTTCTGAACTGTATCAAACAGAAGGATGTGTGCACGCTAAGTGGCTTCGGTCATGTCCAACTGCGATCCCATGGACTTTAGTAGGGCTCAGGCTCCTCTCTGTTCATGGGATTCTCCAGGCAAGAATACTGGAGTGGGTTGCCATGGCCTCCTCCAGGGGATCTTCCTGACCCAGGGATCGAACCCACATCTCTTAGTCTGATGCATTGGCAGGCAGGTTCTTTACCACTAGCGCCACCTGGGAAGCCCAAACATAAGGATGCCACCAGTTATTTCCAGAACAATATCTACTAGCAGCTACTAGCTTCCCTCTTGTAGTGTTTAAGTCCTTGCCCTGCTTTGCAACTAGGTGATTATTTGTAATGCCTACCAATCCTTTCTTAAAATCACCCTTACCTCTTGCCAGCTCCAACCATAATTCTTAACAAAAATATTATGTAACCTTACGGCTTTTTGACTTTGTAAGTGTCCCTCATTTTGTATTCCTGGCAGAAAAAAATTCAAGTGCCTTCTTGGATTTGTGCTTTCTGAGATGCAGTCCTAACAAACCCCAAATAAAATCTTTTGTGTTGCCCCAACCAGGTCTCCATTCTTGGAATGCTCCATTAACAGAATTTATTTTTATTTTTTTAAATTTTATTTTATTTTTAAACTTTACAATATTGTATTAGTTTTGCCAAATATCGAAATGAATCTGCCACAGGTATACCTGTGTTCCCCATCCTGAACCCTCCTCCCTCCTCCCTCCCCATACCATCCCTCTGGGTCGTCCCAGTGCACCAGCCCCAAGCATCCAGTATCGTGCATCGAACCTGGACTGGCAACTCATTTCATACATGATATTATACATGTTTCAATGCCATTCTCCCAAATCATCTCACCCTCTCCCTCTCCCACAGAGTCCATAAGACTGATCTATACATCAGTGTCTCTTTTGCTGTCTCGTACACAGGGTTATTGTTACCATCTTTCACCATTTCACGCCAGTCAGAATGGCTGCAATCCAAAAGTCTACAAGCAATAAATGCTGGAGAGGGTGTGGAGAAAAGGGAACCCTCTTACACTGTTGGTGGGAATGCAAACTAGTACAGCCACTATGGAGAACAGTGTGGAGATTCCTTAAAAAACTGGAAATAGAACTGCCTTATGATCCAGCAATCCCACTGCTGGGCATACACACTGAGGAAACCAGAAGGGAAAGAGGCACGTGTACCCCAATGTTCATTGCAGCAGTGTTTATAATAGCCAGGACATGGAAGCAACCTAGATGTCCATCAGCAGATGAATGGATAAGAAAGCAATGGTACATATACACAATGGAGTAATACTCAGCCATTAAAAAGAATAAATTTGAATCAGTTCTAATGAGGTGGATGAAACTGGAGCCGATTATACAGAGTGAAGTAAGCCAGAAAGAAAAACATCATTAACAGAATTTAATATTCTCTCTGATTCTGAGCGAGAAAAGAATGGCTATTAAACTCAATTAAGTCTAATTAATTGACTGCCTTAAAATTATCCCTGTTATATCTTATTATATTTTACTTGTAATTTATCATTCTATTTCTCTCCCATTCAAAACAGAAAAATATGTTCACATGACTGTATTGTCCACAAGATCCAGTCAACAAAAAGACTTAAAAGAATAAACACGAAATTTAGAAACATCTTCCTTCTACATTCTAATGTATGCTCAATACATAATAACATATCATGTTCATACAGTTTTGAAGGTTTTTATCTCTCTGTGCCGACAGTAAAACAGCAAAGCTTAACAAAAGGCCACATCTGAAACTGAAAAAGCTTTGGATTGTTTAGAAACAAATTATCCTAAAATCAGTACATACCTAAGGAAGAAAAGGAGTTACTAACCTATTGTAGGACAACATGCGCTTGTATCACTGACTTAACACTTCATTCACATAGTCAAGTATTAGTCTCAGCACTAATGTAGCCATATTGTGACAGTTAGGTCCTCTTTTATGCTAATACAGATAGCCTGTGTCTCTAGCCGTGTTACCAGCACTTACTTTTCACTTTGGACTTAGGAACAAGTTTCAGTCTCTCACAAGGGCCTACTCACATCTGAACAGTGCTTTACATTCCTCACAGCAAATCACAGGGCCCTGACACTCATGACGTTTGACACTACAGAGCATTGCACTGAAATCACAAAATTCATACACTGGAATGGAATTCTGTGTCCTACGGGCTTCCCTCGTGGCTCAGACAGTAGAGAATCTGCTTGCAATGCAGGAGATTCATTGACCTGGGTTCAATTCCTGGGTCAGGAAGATCCCCTGGAGAAGGGCATAGCAACCGGCTGCACTAGCCTTGCCTGGAGAATCCCATGGACAGAGGAGCCTGGCGGGCTACAGTCCAGGGGGTCACACAGAGTCAGCCACGACTGAGCGACTTCACTTTCATGTTTCCCTCATGTTACCACTCTCCTCTGAATTACATGGCTGCTTTACGGGATTAGTGTGATGCCTTGCAAAGAGTTTCAGCATGCCACACACTCCTCACATCCACACCATTTCACAGGCTTCAGCCTTGAGCCCAGCTGTTACCTCTTCCTGATGGTGGATATCACTTGGGAGATTCCGTTGTCTTCTGCCAGCCAACCAAGTGCTCAGTAACTTCAGTCTTCATAGAGAAATAATCTCTCTCCTTCCGTTTTTCCATCCAGAAAGTTCCCTGAAGAAATATGATGGATTAAACAAGTACTAGGTAAGTATATCGGAACTTCACCTTCTGGAATTTAAACCCTAGAATCTTCAGAGCCAAAAAAAGGATCTTGTCCCTCCTCCCAACAATGTGTGGGCATTGTTTTGCTTTCTATGGTATAACCAAAGGGTCCTTAGGACGGTCTTCTCACTCCAGTAACATTCCAGTCAAAGGTGGCTTGATCACACCACCACCAGCAACAGAAACAGCAAGCAGCTTTGAAATGGCTGTTTTCCTGAACAAAAGAAAGCAAGTTCTGCCTCCCTGGGTCCTTCCTGGTAGGTACACACATTTACACACCACACACACACACTTTTGTAACAGGGAAGAAATCATCTGACTCCATGCAGGATCTGTTCCTTTTACTTAACCTTTGTGCTGGGTTGGGAAGATCTCCCGGAGAAGGGAATGGCTACCCACTCCAGTATTCTTGTCTGGAGAATTCCACAGACAGAGGAGCCTGGCGGGTTACATGGGATCACAAAGATTCGGGCACAACTGAGCAACTGGCACTGTGCTCTGTTGCCTGCGCTTAGTCATGGTGGTGCTGCACCTTTTGTAGAAGACTGTTGCCTACAGCCTGAAAAATAGAGGCTAGTTTATTCTCAGGGCTCTGATGCTGGACAGTCTATTCATATAGAGATTAAAAAGTTGCAGAATAGAAAGTAACATTTGTTTTGCTGGGCATTTATAGGAACATCATGACCTGGCCTCTGACCTATGTAGACAGCTGTAGGAACAACAGATTCTGACATCAACAAGTTTGCAACTAATGATGCCTTCCTCCCTTCTCCTTGCCTTTAAAAATGCTTTGCTGAAACCCTTCAAGGGGTCTGGGGCTTTGGGGGAAAGAGCCACTCATCTCTTTGCATCTGTGCATGCTAAGTCACTTTAGTCATTTCCAACTCTACACGACCCTATAGATTGTAGCCCACTTGGTTCGTATGTCCCAGAGATTCTCCAGGCAAAAATACTGCAGGGAGTTGCTGTGCCCTCCTCCTGGATCGTCCTGACCCAGGGATTGAACCTACCTCTCTAATGTCTCCTGCATTGGCAGGTGGGTTCCTTACTACTAGCACTGCCTAGGAATCTCTTTACATGGCCCTAGAGTAAACCTTTCTCTGGTCTAAAGTCTGATGTTTTTGTTTGCTTGGCTCCACTGTGTGTTGGGCATACAAAGCTTGTGTTCGGTAACCCCTTTCTACATAAATATATTTCAAACTTAGCACAGGAACTCACTCAACTAGTTAAGCAGTTTAATCTTTGTCTGCAGAAGGACCAGGTCTTCATAAGATAAGCCATAACCAAAGTACCAAAGCACCGATTCAGCAAAATATTATAGTTCTGCTGCAGCTTCTTTCCCTAGGGACATCATCTTATAATAGTTGATTTTTCATAGAAATGAAAAAAGTCTCTCTTCTTCTCTCTAACACACAAACATGCTTGCTTTGTAAATTTAAGGGTTACAATTCTCTCACCCCATCCCCATAACTGTGACAGTGTTGCTTTTTACCATACTTCCTATTTCTACAAATAATCTTCCTCTTAAACCAGAGAGTTTGGTGTGTGTATGTATTAGGGGAGGTTAGTGAAGGGTGTACAAAGCCCCTTAGGAACTGCTCCTTTGTGATGGCTCATAGTCTCATTCAGTTTTGTAGTCTTTGGATCACTAGTCAAAATATTTTAAGCACAACACCTGCATTTTCTTAATCTCTTCTGCCGCACCCACCCCCCAACTCTGCTCCAAAAGTACACCACCAAAGACTGATTGAAGAATTTGCTAAGAACTAGATGGGGAAACAGTGGAAACAGTGTCAGACTTTATTTTTCTGGGCTCCAAAACCACTGCACTTGGTGATTTCAGCCATGAAATTAAAAGACGCTTACTCCTTGGAAGGAAAGTTATGACCAACCTAGATAGCATATTCAAAAGCAGAGACATTACTTTGCCAACAAAGGTCTGTCTAGTCAAGGCTATGGTTTTTCCAGTAGTCATGTATGGATGTGAGAGTTGGACTATAAAGAAAGCTGAGCGTCAAAGAATTGATGCTTTTGAACTGTGGTGTTGGAAAAGACTCTTGAGAGTCCCTTGGACTGCAAGGAGATCCAACCAGTCTATTCTAAAGGAGATCAGTCCTGGGTGTTCTTTGGAAGGAATGATGCTAAAGCTGAAACTCCAGTACTTTGGCCACCTCATGCGAAGAGTTGACTCATTGGAAAAGACTCTGATGCTGGGAGGGATTGGGGGCAGGAGGAGAAGGGGACGATAGAGGATGAGATGGCTGGATGGCATCACCAACTCGATGGACGTGAGTTTGAGTGAACTCTGGGAGTTGGTGATGGACAGGGAGGCCTGCCATGCCGCGATTCATGGGATCGCAAAGAGTCGGACACGACTGAGCGACTGAACTGAACTGAAGCGACTGAAGACACACACACACCAGCAGACACACACACAGTGTCTGCATTCCATCATCAAAGTGTTAGAAGTACTTCCTGATATTTAATCTTAGGGATTTTATCTGAATGCTTCAACTCATTTCCAAAACAGATCTTACTTGCATCCTGGAGCATCAGAGGGCTTGTCCTTTCCATTGAGCTGTGTAGCAATTCAACAGTATTCATAAAATTCAAATATACTCATTAAAACTGATCTAGCTTTGAGAATCTACATTTCATGGTTGTTCCAACAGCTTCAGGTTGGAGGTGGTCCTCCCTCCTGTTAAGGAGAAGGATGCATTGGCACCTAATACAATATGCATCCTTGGCCTTACTTCTGGAAAAGGTACACAGTGTCTTATAGTAATTTCCTTCACTTCCTTCAAATGAGAATAACAACAACATTTTACTGAGACTGACTGTAGCATCTGTTACCCTAGGCATTTATTTGCTTACCTCTCTTCCCACCCATAGCTCCCACCACTAAATTGTAAACCCCTTCAATGCAGAGGCTATGTTTCACTGACTTCCATATCTTTAGCATTTAGCATGGCACACACTGCCTGGCATATTAGGAGTTAATGAAAATGGATTGAAGTGATTTCCACATCATAAAGTCATACCATTTAAAGTGAAATTGAATCCCAAATTATTTTTTCCCCACAGTTCACAGAACCTTTATTTAGATTACCTAAAGGCAGTGTTTGGAATGTCACTTCATGCCTAAATAAGCAAACATTTAAAGATAAACTGTTTCAGTTGTCTCTTTGTTTAGTCTGAACTATCTGGGAAACATGCTTACAGAATTGTTCTGAGTTATTACCTGCATATGAATGTAAGTTGAACTTAATGTCATTAAAAGAACAAAAGAACAGATAATAAAAGCTGAGGCTATGAAGCTGGTGTCAGGAAGGAAAAATTTTCTTTCTACTTTTCTAGGTTCTTTGGCTGATTTAATAACCAAATTAAAAAAAAAAAAGATTAACAGAAGAAAAACAAACTTGTATTTACGAGAACCTTAAAGATATGAGGCTCCTTAACAGTCAGGCAATGAAATTTATATGTTATTGTGAGTTACAGAAAAGGAGTAGGGGTCTGGAACTTCCAAGGGAGGATGACAATTTACAGGAAGATGGGGAAAGCAAGCGTTTGGTAAAGAAGTGTTTGCCATGCCATGCCATGCAGAGACAACAGACATAAAGCAGCGTTTCGTAAGTTTTTCCCAATCTACCACAGCTAGGTCACGTCCTCTGTAGTTAGCTCCCGGCAATACCTCTCTTCCTGGAATAGAACTTCTATCTAAATTCTTTTCAGGAAGTTAAGGGGAAGGTGAGATAAGAAGAAAAACTTCCTGAGTCTTCTGTTTGTTTGTTTTTTTTAATCAGCCTAGAATAATTTTCATGCCAGAGACACATTTTAGGGTGGTAATGTGCGCTCCCCTACACTGGGCAGGGAGGGTAGTTTCCATTTAGTAAGTTCTAAAAACTCACATGAGGCTGAAGTTATTAAATCTCTTAAATCTCAAAATTAAACTCTGCACAGAGCTTGGATTCTTCTGCGAATGTATTCTCAACACAATCTGGGTCATTCTGGGAAATTCTACCACCTGGAAATGGTTGATTGAACTCTGACCTCTGAAACTCGTAAACATGCCCTCCTAATCATTTTACTCCCCACCCCCACCATACACACACACACACACACACACACACACACTTCACAGCTGTTGAAAACAGCAGCAACCAAGGCAAATTTTCTGCTGGGAAGAAGTGTTCTTCCAGTTTGATAAGATTCTGAGAAAAAATATTCTTTAGAAAATGGTGTCTGTTCCTGATCATAATATAACGTTCTTTTTTTTACAACTTTTATTGGCATGTAGCTGCTTTACAATGTTGTGTTAGTTTCTGCTGTACAGCAAAGTGAATCAGCTACATGTACACATATATTTCCCTCTTTTTTGGATTTCCTTCCCATTTAGGTCACCACTGAGCCCTGAGCAGAGTTCCCTGTGCTGTACAGCAGGTTCCCATCAGCTACTGATTCTGTTGTTGTTGTTTAGTCACTAAATTATGTCCAACTCTTTTGTGACACCACAGACTATAGCCCTCCAAGCTCCTCTGTCCATGGGATTTCCCAGCAAAGAATAATGGAGTGGGCTGCCATTTCCTTCTCCAGGGAATCTTCTGATCCAGAGATCAAACCTGCATCTCCTGAATTGCAGGCAGATTCTTTACCACTGAGCCATAATATCAATAGGGTACATATGTCAATCCCAATCTCCCAACTCAACAATCCCAATACTGGGCACACACGCAAATAAAACCATAATTCAAAAAGACACATGCACCCCAGTGTTCATTGCAGCACTATGTACAACAGCCAGGATATGGACACAACCTAAATATCTATCAACAAAGGAGTGGCTAAAGAAGATGTAGTACATATATACACAATGGAATATTACTCAGCCATAAAAAGGAACAAAACTGTGTCATTTGCAGAGATGTGGATGGACCTAGAAACTGTCATACAGAAGTCAGAAAGACAATATTAATGCATATATGTGCAATCAGAAAACTGGTATAGATGACCTTATTTACAAAGCAGTGGAAGTCACTCAGACGTGTCCAACTCTTTGCAACCCCAAGGACTACATGATCCATGGAATTCTCCAAGCCAGAATACTGGAGTGGGTAGCCTTTCCTTTCTCCAGTGGATCTTCCCAATCCAGGGATCGAACCCAGGTCTCCCACACTGCAGGTAGATTCTTTACTAACTGAGCCACCAGGGAAGCCCAAGAATACTAGAGTGGGTAGCCTATCCCTTCTCCAACGGATCTTCCTGACCCAGGAATTAAACTGGGATTCTTTACCAACTGAGCTATCAGGGAAGCCCTTACAAAGAAGAACTAGAGACAAAGATGTAGAGAACAAATGTACGGATGCCAAAGGGGAAGGGAGGTGGTGGTGGGATGAACTGGAAGACTGGGATAATATATCTTTCGTGACATTGATCTTAAAAAATCCCATGACATTGAGATATCAATAGCATGCCATGATTAAGTCCTAGGCAACAGATTCCAATTGTAATAGCAAGTTTCAATATAAAAATAAGATATTTCTCCTTATCCCAGAGTTAAATATATTTATGTCTTTTTCACAGGGCTAAACATCAAATACTGCTGGAAATAGGTAGGACCATTTACATATACAGATAGTAGCAACTGAGAGTTAGGGGGAGTGGTATATAAACCGTGCAGCACACATCCTTGTTTTGCTGCTCCTCTCCCCTCTGCTAATCTGCAAACTGGCCCCCACACATGGAGGGAAATAGAGACTGAAGAAAAAGCCAGACCCCTCCAAATAGGAAAGTGGCAGGTTTAATAAGCAAGGGAGCATACATACTAGCTTTGTCTTTGGGGCTGCAAGATGAGTAGCTCTTTGCACCTGCTTTCCAGAATCTTAAAAGTTTATAGAGAGGCTTTAATGGGGCTCAGCCATGCACACTGTCCAGATGCTCACAGCAACACATTGCTTTCTCAAGACTTCATTCATGAAGTGACTCCAGCCATAGGAAAGGTGGACAGAACGTATGTCCAAATGATTGGGATGGAGATGAAGACCCTTCTATTGTCTGGGTCCAGTTCATGGGTCAGCTGGTGGTCACTTCCTCTCAGTGGCCTCCTCCGACATCTTTGCCTGTTCTCCTCTTTACTGCCTTCTTTACAAATTCTCCTGGATCTCTCAGCAATGTTTCTTCCACTCTGTAAACGTCTTTTCCTTTTTCTAAAGTCTGGATACTAGCCAAATCCAGATCCTGGTGGCTACACATCTACCTGAAATTGACTTATCAAGGCATATGTCACAACAAAATGGAATGCTTCTTAACTAACAGGAATACTTGTAATAACCACAAGGTAAATTTTAAAGTCTGCCTCTTATAAATAAATGTGCCACAGTTTTTATATCACAGGTGAAGGAGAATATCCATTCGGGTTAAGAAAAGGATTGGTCAGGTACACCTGGGAAGGTTTGTGAAGGCTCTACAAAGGACATGGCATTTCATTCAAGGCAGAAGTGATAACAAAAGCCAAGAAATGCAAGTACAGGATAAATGCTATGGTCTAGGAGATGAAAGTTTAATTGGAGCACACATGTGATTTGGGAGCAGTGTAAAAGGGACCCACAAAATATCTGAATTTTTAAATCAGCAAAGTCTTGAATGTGACCAAACTACTGGTATATTAGTTTTTCAACTACTATTGCAATAAGTTATCATAAACTTAGGGGTTTAAAACAACACAACTTATTATCTTACAATCCTGTGTCCCATAAGCCCGACATGGTCACATCAGCCTAAAATCAAGGTCTCAACAGAGCTACTGTGTCCTTTTCTAGAGGCTGCAGGTGTGGATCCAGTTCAGTTCAGTTCAGTCACTCAGCCGTGTCTGACTCTTCCCGACGCTATGGACTGCAGTACACCAGTCTTCCCTGTCCATCACCAACTCCTGGAGCCTACTCAAACTCATGTCCATCACGTCAGTGATGCCATCCAACCATCTCATCCTCTGTCATCCCCTTCTCCTCCTGCCTTCAATCTTTACCAGCATCAGGGTCTTTTCAAATGAGTCAGTTCTTCGCATCAGGTGGCCAAAGTATTGGAGTTTCAGCTTCAGCATCAGTCCTTCCAATGAATATTCTGGACTGATTTCCTTTAGGATGGACTGGTTGGATCTCCTTGCAGTACAAGGGACTCTCAAGAGTCTTCTCCAACGCCACCATTCAAAAGCATAAGTTCTTTTTTTTTTTTTAATTTAATTTTTAAACTTTACATAATTGTGTTAGTTTTGCTAAATATCAAAATGAATCCACCACAGGTATACATGTGTTCCCCATCCTGAACCCTCCTCCCTCCTCCCTCCCCATACCATCCCTCTAGGTCGTCCCAGTGCACTAGCCCCAAGCATCCAGTATCGTGCATCGAACCTGGACTGGCATCTCGTTTCATACATGATATTTTACATGTTTCAATGCCATTCTCCCAAATCTTCCCACCCTCTCCCTCTCCCACAGAGTCCATAAGACTGTTCTATACATCAGTGTCTCTTTTGCTGTCTCGTACACCGGGTTATTGTTACCATCTTTCTAAATTCCATATATATGCGTTAGTATACTGTATTGGTGTTTTTCCTTCTGGCTTACTTCACTCTGTATAATAGGCTCCAGTTTCATCCACCTCATTAGAACTGATTCAAATGTATTCTTTTTAATGGCTGAGTAATACTCCATTGTGTATATGTACCACAGCTTTCTTATCCATTCATCTGCTGATGGACATCTAGGTTGCTTCTGTGCCCTGGCTATTATAAACAGTGCTGTGATGAACATTGGGGTACATGTGTCTCTTTCCCTTCTGGTTTCCTCAGTGTATATGCCCAGCTGTGGGATTGCTGGATCATAAGGCAGTTCTATTTCCAGTTTTTTAAGGAATCTCCACACTGTTCTCCATAGTGGCTGTACTAGTTTGCATTCCCACCAACAGTGTAAGAGGCTTCCCTTTTCTCCACACCCTCTCCACCATTTATTATTTGCAGACTTTTGGATCACAGCCATTCTGACTAGTGTGAAATGGTACCTCATAGTGGTTTTGATTTGCATTTCTCTGATAATGAGTGATGTTGAGCATCTTTTCATGTGTTTGTTAGCCATCTGTATGTCTTCTTTGGAGAAATGTCTATTTAGTTCTTTGGCCCATTTTTTGATTGGGTCATTTATTTTTCTGGAGTTGAGCTGTAGGAGTTGCTTGTATATTTTTGAGATTAGTTGTTTGTCAGTTGCTTCATTTGCTATTATTTTCTCCCATTCTGAAGGCTGTCTTTTCACCTTGCTAATAGTTTCCTTTGATGTGCAGAAGCTTTTAAGGTTAATTAGGTCACATTTGTTTATTTTTGCTTTTATTTCCAATATTCTGGGAGGTAAGTTCTTCAGTGCTCAGCTTTCTTTACAGTCCAACACTCACATGACTTAACTGGAAAAAACCATAGTTTTGACTAGATGGAACTTTGTTGGCAAAGTAATGTCTCTGCTTTTTATATGCTATCTAGATTGGTCATAGCTTTTCTTCCAAGGAGCAAGCGTCCTTTAATTTCATTCAGGTTGTTGGAGGAATTGATGATGACCCTCCACCCCTTTCCCTCTTTGTTTCCTCCTGGCTGTCAGCTGAGGAGCTCTTTGGTTTCTCAAGGCTTTCCAGGTTAACGTCCTCTTACTCTAACTTCAAACCAGCAATAGCAGGTAGAGGCCTTCTCATGCTGTCTCTCCCCACAGCCACGGATAGTTCTCTGCTTTTACTGGCTCATGTCTTAGGTTGGGCCCATCTGGATGATCCAGGTTATTCTCTCCATCTGGAGATGATGGAGAGAACCTTCACATCTGCAAAGTCTCTTCTGTCATGTAAGGTAACATATTCATAAGTTCTAGGGATTAGCTTGTGGACATTTTTAGAGCACCATTATTCTGTCAACTGCAGTTGGTAAAATAAAGTATTTCAGTTGATGTGACAGCAGATAAATTAGCTGATATTCTATACAAGTTACCTGAAAATGTGGTATCTCATTAGTATTTGAGCTTAATTTCCCTTGGTATTCAGAGAAGTGTTTGCTGTGAGACTCTATGGGAAATTGAAAGAATTTCCTTTCATGTCTCAGGTTCTGCTCTTGCATTCTCTTCTTTCCTTATATTCTCCTTTCTAGGGGACAAATAACACATGTGGTGAACAGGGAAATGATCCACTCTTGGCACATAAAACTTGCTAGTGGAACATGAATTTGGAGAGATTTGGAGAGATCAGTGTTCATCTGTCAGGAAGCCGTTTGTTCCCTTGGTCTTTTGATTTAGTTCATGGTAGCAACCACATGTAAATCCATGTTAAGTGAAATATTTTCTCCCAAGAAGCAAAATTTTATAATTGAATTTCTGTTCACAAAATAATTTTATGATATGAAAATACCAAAATTGATCCCTAAAATAGGGAATTAAAAATAAAACAGCTTTTTTAAAACAAACATTTCTTAATTATGTAAAGATAAAACAGTAAACACAGAAAATAACAGGAAAACTTTTTCCCTGTATTTTATACATTTGTTAGACTGGCTGAGATTTCTTAAAATATATACCTATTGAAGTTTGGACTAAAAATTCCATCTATTTTTCATGGACAAATTTTCCTGTTAGTAAATAGAAGGAATTTGTATCATTCCATTGCTCTGAAAATGCTCAGATTTCATCAAAATTGGAATCATTGTTCTCAAATTTTTCATAGTTCATTCAGTGTATGTGAATGTTTCCATAAAGTTGTGGATGGAAAGCCAGAGAGAAGTACAGTTTCCTTGGTCTCCTTTTCTTCAATAAATTTCTGATTTTCCATTTCTGCAGTATCCCTGTAGACCTCTGCTGGCCTACTGAGGTTGTAAATCAATTCAGAACAGTGGCCTTGTCAACAACATGCACAGTCATCAGAGAGTAACAAATGACTTTGGGTCATTATGCTAGAGGCATTATTTATTGCCATGGCTTCAAGTTGATCAATTCCAAGTATTCAAATTAATATGGAGACTAGAGAGGTGGAATGAAGTAGAAGTTTTAAAATATCACTTCACAAATAATGGTTTGTCACAGATTTTCAAAGATGATCAGAAAGAAAAATTACATAAATGTGTTTCATAGAATAAACACCTAGCCTATGGAATATAAATAGGAATGGAGGAGTTAGAATTTACTCTTCTCCTAAATAGAGAATACTCTATACAATCTAATTACAGTAGATATTCAGGTTTCTTTTTCATATTCATCTTTTAAACAATCCTGAACTAGGATAGCTTCAGCATAGTGGGGTTTTCCTAGTGGCTCAGATGGTAAAAAAATCTACCTGCAATGCAGGAGACTTGGTTTCAATCCCTGAGTTGGGAAGATACCCCTGGAGAAGGGCATGGCAACCCAGTCCAGTATTCTAGCCTGGAGAATTCCACAGACTGAGAGGCCTGGCGGGTGACTTGGCAACGAACACTTTCACAATTTCATATTTTTTTCTTCATATTTTTCTGTATATACTTTCCATAGATTTCCTATAAGGAAACATTCAATCTATAGTAGAACACAGAACTTTTCCAACATTCAGTTGTGTTCCTCAAGCATTTTAAACTAATGGCTTTCTAAAAGTCATTATTTCATAAAACACCATGATGCGACTGAAATACAATGCTAAAACAAAGACATATAATGTGATATATGTGAAAGAGACAATGATATAAACTCACAAACTTTTTTCACTTTCTTACTGTGCATACAGAAAGACTAAATATCCTAAGCCTTAGAAGTAAATATAAAGTCATAAACCACATCCTGCCCATAAGGATTGAGTGGAAGTGATGTGCTCCACATCTGTGACTGACACATAAAACCATCTGGATGATTCTCCACATACTCCTCCTGTCCTATTGAAACTTTGGGTTAAGATGGAGGTGACATGACATGAAAAGATTCTGGATCTGTGGATAACTGCATGCAGCACTCACTCACACTGGACTATGATATGAGTGAAAGATAAACCTTTATTATTTTAAGCCACTAACATTTGGAGGTTGGTTGCTGCAGCAAGTAGGCATACTTATTCAAATAAAACATCTTAATATGGAATTCAGTATGTGAAAGGAATCACAGACACCACATGTTTTAGATAAATTTATTATTGAGAAATCTTTTTTCATCATATCTAGAAATAACTGAAATAATACAAATTTAACATTCATTTCAGATCAGTTCAGTAGCTCAGTTGTGTCCAACCCTGTGACCCTATAAACTGCAGCACATGAGGTTTCTCTGTCTGTCACCAACTCCTGAAGCTTAGTCAAACTCATGTCCATCTAGTCAGTGATGCCATCCAACTATTTCATCCTCTGTCATCCCCTTCTCCTTCTGCCTTCCATCTTTCCCAGCATCAGAGTCTTTTCAAATGAGTCAGATCTTCGCATCAGGTGGCCAAAGTATTGGAGTTTCAGCTTCAACATCAGTCTTTCCAATGAATATTCTGGACTGATTTCCTTTAGGATAGACTGGTTGGATCTCCTTGCAGTCCAAGGGACTCTCAAGAGTCTTCTCCAACACCACAGTTCAAAAGCATCAATTCTTTGGCACTCAGCTTTCTTTATAGTCCAACTCTCACATCCATACATGACTACTGGAAAAACGATAGTTTTGACTAGATGGACCTTTGTTGACAAAGTTATGTCTCTGCTTTTTGATATGCTGTCTAGGTTGGTCATAGCTTTTCTTCCAAGGAGTAAACATCTTTTAATTTCATGGCTGGACTCATCATCTGCAGTGATTTTGGAGCCCAAGAAAGTAAAGTCTCTCACTGTTTCCATTGTTTCCCCACCTATTGGCCATGAAGTGATGGGACTGGATACCATGATCTTTGTTTTCTGAATGTTGAGGTTTTTTTTTTTTTAATTTATTTATTTTAATTGGAGGCTGATTACAATATTGTAGTGGTTTTCTCATACATCAGCATGAATGAGCCACGGGTGTACAGGTGTTCACAATCCTGAACCCCCCTCCCACTTCCCTCCCCATACCATCCCTCTGGGTCATCCCAGTGCACCAGCCCCAAGCATCCTGTATCCTGCATCAAACCTGGACTGGCAATTCGTTTCTTATATGATATTATACATGTTTCCATACCATTCTCCCAAATCATCACACCCTCTCCCTCTCCCACAGAGTCCAAAAGACTGTTCTATACATATGTGTCTCTTTTGCTGTCTCGCATACAGGGTTATCTTTCAAAATTCCATAAAAATGCATTAGTATACTGTATTGGTGTTTTTCTTTCTGGCTTACTTCACTCTGTATAATCAGCTCCAGTTTCAACCACCTCATTAGAACCGATTCAAAAATATTCTTTTTAATGGCTGAGTAATACTCCATTGTGTATATGTACCACAGCTTTCTTATCCATTCATCTGCTGATGGACATCTAGGTTGCTTCCACGTCCTGGCTATTATAAACAGTGCTGTGATGAACACTGTGGTACACGTGTCTGAATGTTGAGTTTAAAGCCAACTTTTCCACTCTGTTCTTTCACTTTCATCAAGAGGATCTTTAGTTCTTCTTCACTTTCTGCCATAAGGGTAGTATCATCTGCAAATATGAGGTTATTGACAGTTCTCTCAGCAATCTTGATTCCAGCTTGTGCTTCATCCAGCCCAGCATTTCGCATGATGTACTCTGCATATAAATTAAATAAACAGGGTGACAATATACAGCCTTAATGTACTCCTTTCCTGATGTAGAACCAGTCTGTTGTTCCATGTTCAGTTCTTTTTTTTTTTTTTAATTGAAGGAAAACTGCTTTACAGAACTTTGCTGTTTTCTGTCAAACTTCACCATGAATCAGCCATCAGATCAGATCAGATCAGTTGCTCAGTCCTGTCCGACTCTTTGCGACCCCATGAATCGCAGCACGCCAGGCCTCCCTGTCCATCACCAACTCCCTGAGTTCACTCAGACTCACATCCATTGAGTCAGCGATGCCATCCAGCCATCTCATCCTCTGTCGTCCCCTTCTCCTCTTGCTCCCAATCCCTCCCAGCATCAGAGTCTTTTCCAATGAGTCAACTCTTCGCATGAGGTGGCCCAAGTACTGGAGTTTCAGCTTTAGTATCATTCCTTCCAAAGAAATCCCAGGGCTGATCTTCAGAATGGACTGGTTGGATCTCCTTGCAGTCCAAAGGACTCTCAAGAGTCTTCTCCAACACCACAGTTCAAAAGCATCAGTTCTTTGGCGCTCAGCCTTCTTCAGAGTCCAACTCTCACATCCATACATGACCACTGGAAAAACCATAGCCTTGACTAGATGAACCTTTGTTGGCAAAGTAATGTCTCTGCTTTTCAATATGCTATCTAGGTTGGTCATAACTTTCCTTCCAAGCAGTAAGCGTCTTTTAATTTCATGGCTGCAGTCACCATCTGCAGTGATTTTGGAGCCCAGAAAAATAAAGTCTGACACTGTTTCCACTGTTTCCCCATCTATTTCCCATGAAGTGATGGGACCAGATGCCATGATCTTCATTTTCTGAATGTTGAGCTTTAAGCCAACTTTTTCACTCTCCACTTTTACTTTCATCAAGAGGCTTTTGAGTCCTCTTCACTTTCTGCCATAAGGGTGGTGTCATCTGCATATCTGAGGTTATTGATATTTCTCCCAGAAATCTTGATTCCAGCTTTTGCTTCTTCCAGTCCAGCGTTTCTCATGATGTACTCTGCATATAAGTTAAATAAACAGGGTGACAATATACAGCCTTGACAAACTCCTTTTCCTATTTGGAACCAGTCTGTTGTTCCATGTCCAGTTCTAACTGTTGCTTCCTGACCTGCATACAAATTTCTCAAGAGGCAGATCAGGTGGTCTGGTATTCCCATCTTTCAGAATTTTCCACAGTTTATTGTGATCCACAGAGTCAAAGGCTTTAGCATAGTCAATAAAACAGAAATAGATGTTTTTCTGGAACTCTCTTGCTTTTTCCATGATCCAGCAGATGTTGGCAATTTGATCTCTGGTTCCTCTGCCTTTTCTAAAGCCAGCTTGAACATCAGGAAGTTCACAGTTCACATATTGCTGAAGCCTGGCTTGGAGAATTTTGAGCATTACTTTACTAGTATGTGAGATGAATAGCTCAACTGGAATTCTATCACCTCCACTAGCTTTGTTCGTAATGATGCTTTCTAAGGCCCACTTGACTTCACATTCCAGGATGTCTGGCTCTAGGTCAGTGATCACACCATCATGATTATCTGGGTCGTGAAGATCTTTTTTGTACAGTTCTTCTGTGTATTCTTGCCATCTCTTCTTAATATCTTCTGCTTCTGTTAGGTCCATACCATTTCTGTCCTTTATCGAGACCATCTTTGCATGAAATATTCCTTTGGTTACCTTTGATTTTCTTGAAGAGATCTCTAGTCTTTCCCATTCTGTTGTTTTCCTCTATTTCTTTGCATTGATCACTGAAGAAGGCTTTCTTATCTCTTTTGCTATTCTTTGGAACTCTGCATTCAGATGTTTATATCTTTCCTTTTCTCCTTTGCTTTTCACTTCTCTTCTTTTCACAGCTATTTGTAAGGCCTCCCCAGACAATCAGCCATAGGTAAACGTATATCCCCTCCCTTTTGAACCTCCCTCCCATCCCTCCCCATCCCACCCTTCTAGGCTGATACAGAGCCCCTGTGTGAGTTTTCTGAGCCATACAGTAAATTCCCATTGGCTATCTATTTTACATATGGTAATGTAAGTTTCCATGTTACTCTTTCCATTCATTTCACCCTGTCCTCCCCTCTTCCCATGTCCATAAATCTATTCTCTATGTTTGTTTCTCCACTGTTGCCCTGTAAATAAATTTTTCAGTACCATTTTTCTAGATTCCGTATATATGCGTTAGAATTTGATATTTATCTTTCTCTGATTCACTTCACTTTATATAATAGGTTCTAGATTCACCCACCTCATTAGAACTGCCTCAAATGTGTTCCATTTTATGGCTGAGTAATATTCCATTGTGTATATGTACCACAACTTCTTTATCCATTCATCTGTTGATGGACACTAGGTTGCTTCCATGTTCTAGCTATTGTAAATAGTGCTGCAATGAACAATGGGATGCAGGTGTCTCTTTCAATTTTGGTTTCTTCAGGGTATATGCCTAAGAGTGGGATTGCTGGGTCATATGATGGTTTTATTCCTAGTTGTTAAAGGAATCTCCATACTGTCTTCCATAGTGCCTGTATCAATTTACATTCCCACCAACAGTGCAAGAGTGTTCCCTTTTCTCCACACCCTCTCCAGCATTTACTGTTTGTGGACTTTTTGATGATGTACATTCTGACTAGTGTGCGGTAATATTTTCTTTATGAATTATACTTTTTTTACTCTGTAAGCCACTCTGCCTCACTGCTATCAGCAGTGGGTTTAAGTAAAAAAAGGAAGAAACGTGTAAGCTGGGTCCACAGATTGTAAACTGTGTGGCAAAACAATCTTTGTTTTTTTGCCTTTAGCATAACATTTACTCATATGTTAACTGCCAGTCATTGTTGTTTTGATTGCATTTCTCTAATAATGGGCGATGTTGAGCATCTTTTCATGCGTTTGCTAGCCATCTGTATATCTTCTTTGGAGAAATGTCTGTTTAGGTCTTTTCCCCACTTTTTGATTGGGTTGTTTGTTTTTCTGGTGTTGAATTGTATGATCCGCTTGTATATTTTGGAAATTAATCCTTTGTCCGTTGTTTCATTTGCTATTATTTTCTCCCATTCTGAGGGTTGCCTTTTCACGTTTCTTATAGTTTCCTTTGCTGTGTGAAAGCTTTTAAGTTTAATCAGGTCCCACTTGTTTACTTTTGTTTTTATTTCTGTTACTCTAGGAGGTGGGGCTCAGAGGATCTTGCTTTGATTTATGTCAACACATGTTCTGCCTATGTTTTTCTCTAAGAGTTTTATAGTTTCTGGTCTTACATTTAGGTCTTTAATCTATTTTGAGTTTATCTTTGTGTTCAACCAGTTGTTTTTTTTTTTTTTAATTTAAATTTATTTAACTGGAGGCTAATTACTTTACAATATTGTATTGGTTCTGCCACACATCAACATGAATCCTCCCACGGGTGTACACGTGTTCCCCATCCTGAACCCCCCTCCCACCTCCCTCCCCGTACCATACCTCTGGGTCATCCCAGTGCACCAGCCCCAAGCATCCTGTATCAAACCTGGACTGGCGATTTGTTTCTTATATGATATTATACATGTTTCCATGCCATTCCCCCAAATCATCCCACCCTCTCCTTCTCCCACAGAGTCCAAAAGACTGTTCTATACATATGTGTCTCTTTTGCTGTCTCGCATACAGGGTTATCATTACCATTTTTCTAAATTCCATATATATGAGTTAGTATACTGCATTGGTGTTTTTCTTTCTAGCTTACTTCACTCTGTATAATCGGTTCCAGTTTCATCCACCTCATTGGAACTGATTCAAACATATTCTTTTTAATGGCTGAGTAATACTCCATTGTGTATATATACCACGGCTTTCTTATCCATTCTTCTGCTGATGGACATCTAGGTTGCTTCCACGTCCCGGCTATTATAAACAGTGCTGCGATGAACATTGGGGTACACGTATCTCTTTCAATTCTGGTTTCCTCAGTGTGTATGCACAGAAGTGAGATTGCTGGATCATAAGGCAGTTCTATTTCCAGTTTTTTAAGGAATCTCCACACTGTTCTCCATAGTGGCTGTACTAGTTTGCATTCCCACCAACACTGTAAGAGGGTTCCCTTTTCTCCACACCCTCTCCACCACTTATCGCTTGTAGACTTTTGGATCATAGCCATTCTGACTAGTGTGAAATGGTACCTCATTGTGGTTTTGATTTGCATTTCTCTGATAATGAGTGATGTTGAGCATCTTTTAATGTGTTTGTTAGCCATCCGTATGTCTTCTTTGGAGACATGTCTGTTTAGTTCTTTGGCCCATTTTTTGATTGGGTCATTTATTTTTCTGGTATTGAGCTCCAGGAGATGCTTGTATATTTTTGAGGTTAGTCCTTTGTCAGTTGCTTCATTTGCTATTATTTTCTCCCATTCTGAAGGCTGGCTTTTCACCTTGCTTTAAGTTTCCTTTGTTGTGCAGAAGCTTTTAATTTTATTTAGGTCCCATTTGTTTATTTTTGCTTTTATTTCCAATATTCTGGGAGGTGGGTCATAGAGGATCCTGCTGTGATGTATGTCGGAGAGTGTTTTGCCTATGTTGTCCTCTAGGAGTTTTATAGTTTCTGGTCTTCCATTTAGATCTTTAATCCATTTTGAGTTTATTTTTGTGTATGGTGTTAGAAAGTGTTCTAGTTTCATTCTTTTGCAAGTGGTTGACCAGTTTTCCCAGCACTTGTTAAAGAGATTGTCTTTTCTCCATTGTATATTCTTGCCTCCATTGTCAAAGATAAGGTGTCCATAGGTGCGTGGATTTATCTCTGGGCTTTCTATTTTGTTCCATTGATCTATATTTCTGTCTTTGTGCCAGTACCATACTGTCTTGATGACTGTGGCTTTGTAGTAGAGCCTGAAGGCAGGCAGGTTGATTCCTCCAGTTCCATTCTTCTTTCTCAAGATTGCTTTGGCTATTCGAGGTTTTTTGTATTTCCATACAAATTGTGAAATTTTTGTTCTAGCTCTGTGAAAAATACCATTGGTAGCTTTTTAGGGATTGCATTGAATCTATAGATTGCTTTGGGTAGCATACTCATTTTCACTATATTGATTCTTCCACTCCATTAACATGGTAGATTTCTCCATCTATTAGTGTCCTCTTTGATTTCTTTCACCAGTGTTTTATAGTTTTCTGTATATAGGTATTTTGTTTCTTTAGGTAGATATATTCCTAAGTATTTTATTCTTTTCATTACAATGGTGAATGGAATTGTTTCCTTAATTTCTCCATTTTCTCATTGTTAGTATATAGGAATGCAAGGGATTTCTGTGTGTTGGTTTTATATCCTGCAACTTTACTATATTCATTGATTAGCTCTAGTAATTTTCTGATGGAGTCTTTAAGGTTTTCTATGTAGAGGATCATGTCATCTGCAAACGGTGAGAGTTTTACTTCTTTTCCATTTGGATTCATCTCTTTTTCTGCTATAATTGCTATGGCCAAAATTTCCAAAACTATGTTGAATAATATTGGTGAAAGTGGGCACCCTTGTTTTGTTCCTGACTTTAGAGGAAATGCTTTCAATTTTTCACCATTGAGGATAATGTTTGCTGTGGGGTTGTCATATACAGCTTTTATTATGTTGAGGTATGTTCCTTCTATTCCTGCTTTCTGGAGAGTTCTTATCATAAATGGATATTGAATTTTGTCAAAGGCTTTCTCTGCATCTATTGAGATAATCATATGGCTTTTATTTTTCAATTTGTTAATGTCATGTATTACATTGACTGATTTACAGATATTGAAGAATCCTTGCATCCCTGGGATAAAGCCCACTTGGTCATGATGTATGATCTTTTTAATGTGTTGTTGGATTCTGATTGCTAGAATTTTGTTAAAGATTTTTGCATCTATGTTCATCAGTGATATTGGCCTGTAGTTTTCTTTTTTTGTGGCACCTTTGTCAGGTTTTGGTATTAGGGTGATGGTGGCCTCATAGAATGAGTTTGGAAGTTTACCTTCCTCTGCAATTTTCTGGAAGAGTTTGAGTAGGATAGGTGTTAGCTCTTCTCTAAATTTTTGGTAGAATTCAGCTGTGAAGCCGTCTGGACCTGGGCTTTTGTTTGCTGGAAGATTTCTGATTACAGTTTCAATTTCTGTGCTTGTGATGGGTCTGTTAAGATTTTCTATTTCTTCCTGGTCGAGTTTTGGAAAGTTGTACTTTTCTAAGAATTTGTCCATTTCTTCCACGTCATCCATTTTATTGGCATATAATTGCTGATAGTAGTCTCTTATGATCCTTTGTATTTCTGTGTTGTCTGTTGTGATCTCTCCATTTTAATTTCTAATTTTATTGATTTGATTTTTCTCCCTTTGTTTCTTGATGGTTCTGGCTAATGGTTTGTCAATTTTATTTATCCTTTCAAAGAACCAGCTTTTGGCTTTGTTGATTTTTGCTATGGTCTCTTTTGTTTCTTTTGCATTTATTTCTGCCCTAATTTTTAAGATTTATTTCCTTTTACTAACCCTGGGGTTCTTCCTTTCTTCCCTTTCTAGTTGCTTTAGGTGTAGAGTTAGGCTATTTATTTGATTTTTTTCTTGTTTCTTGAGGTATGCCTGTATTGCTATGAACTTTCCCCTTAGCACTGCTTTTACGGTATCCCACAGGTCTGGGGTTGTTGTGTTTTCATTTTCATTCATTTCTATGCATATTTTGATTTCTTCTGTGATTTGTTGGTTATTCAGCAGTGTATTGTTCAGCCTCCATAGGTTGCAATCTTTAATAGTATTTCTCCTGTAATTGAGATCTAATCTTACTGCATTGTGGTCAGAAAAGATGCTTGGAATGACTTTTTTTTTTTTTTTTTAATTTACCAAGGCTAGGTTTATGGCCCAGGATGTGATCTGTCCTGGAGAAGGTTCTGTGTGCACTTGAGAAAAAGGTGAAATTCATTGTTTTGTGGTGAAATGTCCTATAGATATCAATTAGGTCTAACTGGTCTATTGTATCATTTAAAGTTTGTGTTTCCTTGTTAATTTTCTGTTTAGTTGATCTATCCATAGGTGTGAGTGGGGTATTAAAGTCTCCCACTATTATTGTGTTATTGTTAATTTCCCCTTTCATACTTGTTAGCATTTGTCTTACACATTGTGGTGCTCATATGTTGGGTGCATATATAATTGTTATATCTTCTTCTTGGATTGATCCTTTGATCATTATGTAGTGTCCTTCTTTGTCTCTTTTCATAGCCTTTGTTTTAAAGTCTATTTTATCTGATATGAGTATTGCTATTCCTGCTTTCTTTTGGTCTCTATTTGCATGGAATATCTTTTTCCAGCCCTTCACTTTCAGTCTGTATGTGTCCCCTGTTTTGAGGTGGGTCTCTTGTAGACAACATATATAGGGGTCTTGTTTTTGTATCCATTCAGCCAGTCTTTGTTTTTTGGTTGGGGCATTCAACCCATTTACATTTAAGGTAATTACTGATAAGTATGATCCCATTGCCATTTACGTTATTGTTTTGGGTTCGAGTTTATATACCCTTTTTGTGTTTCTTGTCTAGAGAAGATCCTTTAGCATTTGTTGGAGAGCTGGTTTGGTGGTGCTGAATTCTCCAAGCTTTTTCTTGCCTGTAAAGCTTTTGATTTCTCCTTCATATTTGAATGAGATCCTTCTGGGTACAGTAAACTGGGCTGTAGGTTATTTTCTTTCATCACTTAAAGTATGTCCTGCCATTCCCTCCTGCCTGAAAAGTTTCTATTGAAAGATCAGCTATTATGGGAATCCCCTTGTGTGTTATTTGTTGTTTTCCCTTGCTGCTTTTAATATTTTTTCTTTGTGTTTGATCTTTGTTAATCTGATTAATATGTGTCTTGGGTGTTTCACCTTGGGTTTATCCTGTTTGGGACTCTGGATTTCTTGGACTTGGGTGATTATTTCTTTCCCCATTTTAGGGAAGTTTTCAACTATTATCTCCTCAAGTATTTTCTCATGGTCTTTCTTTTTGTCTTCTTCTGATTTGAATGTTGGGGCGTTTAACATTGTCCTGGAGGTCTCTGAGATTGTCCTCATTTCTTTTAATTCGTTTTTCTTTTTTCCTCTCTGATTCATTTATTTCTACCATTCTATCTTCTACTTCACTAATCCTATCTTCTGCCTCCGTTATTCTACTATTTGTTGCCTCCAGAATGTTTTTGATCACATTTATTGCATTATTCATTATATATTGACTCTTTTTTATTTCTTCTAGGTCCTTGTTAAACCTTTCTTGCATCTTCTCAATCCTTGTTTCCAGGCTATTTATCTGTGATTCCATTTTGATTTCAAGATTTTGGATCATTTTCACTATCATTATTCGGAATTCTTTATCAGGTAGATTCCCTATCTCTTCCTCTTTTGTTTGGTTTGGTGGGCATTTATCCTGTTCCTTTACCTGCTGGGTATTCCTCTGTCTCTTCATCTTGTTTATATTACTGTGTTTGGGGTGGCCTTTCTGTATTCTGGCAGTTTGTGGAGTTCTCTTTGTTGTGGAGTTTCCTCGCTGTGGGTGGGGTTGTATGGGTGGCTTGTCAAGGTTTCCTGGTTACGGAAGCTTGTTGTCGGTGTTCTCATGGGTGGAGCTGTATTTCTTCCCTCTGGAGTGCAATGAAGTGTCCAGTAATGAATTATGAGATGTCAATGGGTTTGGAGTAACTTTGAGCAGCCTGTATATTGAAGCTCAGGGCTGTGAATCTGTGTTGCTGGAGAATTTGAGTGGTATGTCTTGCTCTGAAACTTGTTGGCCCTTGGGTGGTGCTTGGTTTCAGTGTAGATGTATGGAGGCATTTGATGAGCTCCTGTCGATTAATGTTCCCGGGAGTCAGGAGTTCTCTGGTGTTCTCAGGCTTTAGACTTAAGCCTCCTGCTTTTGGTTTTCAGTCTTATTTTTACAGTAGTCTCAAGACTTCTCCATCTATACAGTACCGTTGATAAAACATCTAGGTTAAAGATGAAAAGTTTATCCACAGTGAGGGACACCCAGAGAGGTTCCCAGAGTTACATGGAGAAGAGAAGAGGGAGGAGGGAGTTAGAGGTGACCCGAATGAGATGAGGTGGAATCAAAAGAGGAGAGAGCAAGCTAGCTAGTAATCACTTCCTTATGTGTGCTCCACAGTCTGGATCGCTCAGAGATGTTCATGGAGTTATACAGAGAAGAGAAGAGGGAGGAAGGAGACAGAGGTGGCCAGGAGGATAAAGGGGGGAATCAAAAGGAGAGAGACAGATCTAGCCAGTAATCAGTTCCTTAAGTGTTCTCCACCATCTGGAACACATAAAGAGATTCACAGAGTTGGGTAGAGAAGAGAAGGGGGAGGGAGGACATAGAGGTGACCTGGTGGAGAAAAAGGAGAGTCCAAAGGGGGAGAGAGCAGTCAAGCCAGTAATCTCACTCCCAAGTAAAAATGGTACTGAAGATTGGGTTCTTAAAGGTACAAAATTGATAACAAATACCAAAAAGCAAAGGTTAAAAATCTAGAGTAGAGGTTGGATTTTCAAAAATACAATATTAAAGAAAAGAAAAAAAGTCACAAAAGTTATAAAATATATATATATATATATATATATATATATGAAGTTTGCTTTAAAAGCAAAGTAATAGTAGGTTATAAAATAAAAATTAAAGGAGTAATAGAGGACTTAAAAAATTAAAAAAAAAAGAATGATAGTAAAAATATACTAGGACTTTCACTGGTATTGTTGTGGGCAGTGTGGGGTCAGTTCATTTTTGGATAGTTCCTTGGTCTGGCTTATATTTCTCAAGGCCCCTTCCTATGTAGTCGGTACTAACTACAGGGTTTTAATCTATTGCACCTGTCACTTCCAAGGTGGTTTCCTCTGTTTTAGCTTCTTCTGTTTGCTGGTCTCTTTAGTATCTGATTTCCACCCTAACACAAGGGGGCGGTGGTGGACACTTTTTTAGGCTCACTTGTTCAGTCGCGCTGTGGGGAGGGAGGGACACTGCCAACAGATAACACTGGCATGTGCTCACAGTGTCTCAGCCACAGTGGGCCTGCCCCCACTTATGGTGCATGTGCCCTCCCTGCCCACACTGCTCAGGCTCTAGGTTGCTCGGCCAGGAACCATCCGAGGCCTGCCCTGGGCTGCGTGCACCTCCCAGGTCTAAGTTGCTCAGGTTCAGGCACTCAGGCAGTCCTCAGAGGTGCAGACTCGGTTGGGCCTGAGTTTTCTGCCCTTCCCAGGTCCGAGCAGCTCAAGTGATGAGGTGTTTGGTGAGTGCGGTTGCTGCGACTTATCGCCTCCCCAATCTCTGCCGCTTGGTTTTCTGGGTGTACAACCAGCGCACCTTCTCAGGCAGATGTTGACCATTCAGAACCCCAAGAAGTCTGTTAGCAAAGAAGCCTGCTTGCAGTTTGGTCGATAATGTCTCTCTTGGGCTGCGATTGCCCCCTTCCGGCTCTGGCTGCCTGTCACTGGAGGGGGATGGTCTGCTGCGGGCTAGCTCTGTTCAGTCCTTCATTCTGTGAGAGGGCCTGACAGTGTCTTAGGTTAGGGCTTTTTGCGTAGCTCTAGTCAGTCCTTTGTTCTTTGAGCGGGCCTGGTGGTGTCTTAGGTTAGAGCTTTCTGCATGGTAGCTCTCCCACAGTCTGGTTTGCTAGCCCAAGTTAGTTCCCACAGATTGCCCTTGGGGCATTCAGGCCCAGTCCTTACTCTAAACAATATAGCCTGCGCCTCCCTGCCCAGCCCCCGCTTGCTAGTGGTGGGTGCAGGCGTCTGTGCTGCTTCTCAACTGGGGGAGTTACCGTTGGGCACATAATCTGTGGGTTGTAATTATTTATTTATTTTTCCTCCCACTTATGTTGCCCTCTGTGGTTCCAAGGCTCACCACAAACTCAGCAGCGAAAGTGTTTCCTGGTGTTTGGAAACCTCTCTTTTTAAGACTCCCTTTAGGGATGGAGCTCCATCCCTACCTCTCTTGTCTCATTTTTTGTCTTTTATATTTTTTCCTACCTCCTTTCAAAGACACTGGGCTGCTTTTCTGGGTGCCTGATGTCCTTTGCCAGCATTCAGAAGTCGTTTTGTGGAATTTACTCAAGCATTTAAATGTTCTTTTGATGAATTTGTGGGGGAGAAAGTGGTCTCCTCGTCCTATTCCTCCGTCATCTTAGGACCACCCTCTATGTCCTGTTCTAACTGTTGTTTCTTGACCTGCATTGAGATTTCTCAAGAGGCAGGTCACGTGGTCTGGTATTCCCATCTCTTTAAGAATTTTCCATATAATTTAAGAATTTAACATTAGAATATTTATTCCCACTAAACAAAGCTTGAGAACAACTGCTTCAAACAAAACAAGGACTGAATTATGTCAGAAAATCTAGATCATCAAAGTTCATCTATAGTTGATTGAGGTATTTTTAAACTATATTTTTGTCTAGCAGGTAAAATAGAATGAATTGCCAAATCCACATAAAAAAAGTTATTAGCTGTCTACTTCATATAATTTATAAAAACAAAAACCCTAGATCAAAGACCAGCAAACAATGGTCCATGGGCCAAGTCCAGGCTGCTACCTACTTTTATAAATAAAGTTTTATTAGAATACAGTCACACACATTAATTTATGGATTACCTGTAACTTCTTTCATGCTACATCATCTGAACTGAATAGTTTTGACAGGAATCATGTGACTCACAAAGCCAAATTATTTATTATCTGGCTCTTAACATAAAAAATTTTTGACCCCTGCCTAGATGGATTAGTAAATATAATACACTTTAAAACTCTTAGTACAATTTACAAGTAAATATCTTTCAGGTCACTTTAGGGGAAATATTTTTAAGCAAAATAACAAGATTATTGATTATAAAATAAAAATTATAGTCTTGTCTACATTAAAATAAACAAGTATAGTTCATAAATAAACACCTTAAAACATGAAAAGACAAGTTATAAATGGGGATACTTGCATTGTACACCACTGACAAAGGATTAGTATCAATATTAACGTTTTATAAAGGATATATAAACTTTAAATATATATATTTCAGTAATAAAATGCACTATGAATCCCAGAAACATGAACAGACATTTTCACAGATGAGGCAACACATAAAGCAAACACAAGAAGATACGTTTAACATAACATGTCATTATTCAGGTAAATGCCAAACAAAAGTACTTGAAATACATTTTATGCCTGATTGAAAAACTAAAAAACTCTAATATTGCCAAGTGTTAGAAAAGCTGTAGAGTGAGAGAAGACATTGCTGGCAAGCACAAAGATTAGTGCTGCCACATTGTAAAAGTATTTGACATTATCTCCTAATCCTGAATATTTATATGACCAACTGTATTCCTGGATACACATGCAAGAGGAAACTTTGTACATGTCATTACTACCCTCAGACATGGGTAAGAGGAAACCCTTGCCCTGGACCCTAAATATAACCTCCCTGCTTTAGAGTAACTTCCTCAGCTTTTTGCAAGGCCCCTGCAATGCTAGGATGAGCCTTGGTGCACGGTGCCACTCTGGTGGGCACCCTGATCCCAGACCAGACCCTGTGGCCCTCAGTCATTGTTTCTCTCCTTTGGGATACTCTCTGGCTCTCTACTCTGTGGTGGGGTTGACCAAACGCTCTGCAGAACTCTGAACTCATGCCTGTGGCATTCTCCTAGAGCTCAGTGGCAGGGTCATGGTTCCTGAAGGGCAACCTGATAAGGATTGCTCCTACAGGCCATAAAGGTATTCTGTGCAAACCCATGGACTATAGCCCCCCAGGCTTTTCTATCCATGGGGTTTTCCAGGCGAGATGCTGGAGTCGGTTGCCATGCCCTCCTCCAGGGGATCTTCCTGACCCAGGGATTGAACCAGGTCTCTTATGTCTCCTGCATTGGAAGGTGGGTTCTTTACCACTAAAGCCATCTGGAAAGCCCTCACATGAGATTGGGCAGCTAGAAAGGTTGTGGCATGCTTATTTGGGGTGATTAAAATTGTTTATAGTCCAAGGTCCCACAAAAATATTTTTCCAAAGCCCTGCAGATGCTAAGGGCATCTCTGATCTCACCGTTTAAAGTTAACGAACTGAAATAAATGTTTAATTCTAGAAGTAATTACAGAACTTAAAAAGTATTTGTAATATTTACAACAGTACTTACAAAGGAAGCAGGAGAACAATGGATTAGCAGGAAATGGGATAGGGAGAAGATAGTCCAAAAATGAGATATATCCAATAGGTCCATTGTTAAGGTCCTAGATTTTGCTCCCAGTTATGGATTTGCAGGTATTTATTAAATTGTCAAACCAACCAAATAAATGAAATCAGGTAATTCAGAAACCAATGGTGACAGGATACAACAAAATAAAGAATATTATTACTACATTTATGAATGCTGCTAAGTCACTTCAGTAGTGTCTGACTCTGTGTGACCCCATAGACGGCAGCCCACCAGGCTACCCTGTCCCTGGGATTCTCCAGGCAAGAACATGGAGTGGGTTGCCATTTCCTTCTCCAATGCATGAAAGTGAAAAGTGAAAGTGAAGTCACTCAGTTGTATCTGACTCTTAGCGACCCCATGGACTGCAGCCTACCAGGCTCCTCCATCCATGGGATTTTCCAGGCAAGAGTACTGGAGTGGGGTGCCATTGCCTTCTCCAACATTTGTGAATACCTGAGGCCAAAAAAAAAAAAAAAAGTGAAATAGATCAGTGAAGCAGAATAAAGCTAGGCAACAGACTAAGGTGTAATGAAGATAAAATGACACTTCAAATCACTGGAAAGGAATGAGCTATTTAATAAATAGCATTAATATTTAGCACAATTGACAATTATATATTACCTTACAATATGCAACAAATTCCAAATATTTTTAAAAGCAAATAGTAAAATAAAATTTTAAAATTAAGTATAAAATACAAATTCAAGGAAGTTAATACTTTTCAGTAAGTCCATCTAAATTAGACAAATAAATCAACTACAGAGATGACCAACCTAGATAGCATATTAAAAAGCAGAGACATTACTTTGCCAACAAAGGTCCGTCTAGTCAAGGCTATGGTTTTTCCAGTAGTCATGTATGGATGTGAGAGTTGGACTGTAAAGAAAGCTGAGCGCCGAAGAATTGATGCTTTTGAACTGTGGTGTTGGAGAAGACTCTTGAGAGTCCCTTGGACTGCAAGGAGATCCAACTAGTCCATCCTAAAGGAGATCAGTCCTGGGTGTTCTTTGGAAGAAACGATGCTAAAGCTGAAACTCCAGTACTTTGGCCACCTCATGAGAAGAGTTGACTCATTGGAAAAGACTCTGATGCTGGGAGGGATTGGGGGCAGGAGGAGAAGGGGATGACAGAGGATGAGATGGCTGGATGGCATCACTGACTCAAAGGACATGAGTTTGGGTAAACTCTGGGCATTGGTGATGGACAGGGAGGCCTGGTGTGCTGCGATTCATGGGGTCGCAAAGAGTCAGATACGACTGAGTGACTGAACTGAACTGAACAGAGAAAATAACTAACAGATGTCATGACACTGGTAAAATTTTAAATCATCCATTTGAGAATTCCATAAATATTATTTCAAGACAAGGGGTTTGGAAGAAAATACACGTACCTTATGTAATAAAGGATTAATTTAAAGGCTATGTGAAGACTGCCTAAAAGTCATATGAATTACCTAATAGAAAAATGGGAAAAAAATGTATGCAGAATTAAATCACAGAAGAAAAATTATAAATGGTCAAAACATGTATAAAAAAATGACCAATAAGTTATCAGATAATACAATTAAAAATTTTTTTAATATTTTGTCGGAAGATAAAATTATGATATTCTTTACAGCTGGGGTTTTGTATTTTGGTTGGTAGAATCTATGGAAGGGCAATTTGTTATCATCTATCATAATTTCAACTGTATATACTCTTATTAGCCTGACAGTTGTACTTCTAGGTGTCAGCACCACCAAGATATCTTTTGGTTGTCATAACAGAAAAGCTAATTTATAATGGCTTAGTCAGAAAAAGGAAATGTATTGGCTCACATGACTGTAAAGTCCCAGGGCTTATTTGCTGGCAGCAGGAAACATCTTGTTTGAGGAACTGGCATTCGGTCAGCGGGACTTACTTCTCTGCTTCTTGGCTCTGCTTCCTTTATTTTGGCTCCATTCCCAGACAGGTTCACTCATGGTAGTGGCAGAAAGGTTGCAGCAGTTTCAACACTGTATTGTATCAGACTTACATTTAGTAGAAAATGACGTTTCTCTTCTTTCCAAATTAAGTGGAAATCAGGATGCTTACTGACTTGCATGGGTCAAGTGCTCATCACCAAAGCAAACAGCATGTCTTCGGTGTGGGATATTCTGACTGGCACAGGTCTGGGTCACACTTGGTTAATTGGGATAAGCTCCTCTCTGAGTCACATGGAAGAGTGGTAGGGAGATTCCAAAAGAAGTCATTTAGTCATTGGGATTTCACTATTAGAAAAAAACAGATAATGGACACTGGATGCCTATAAGTTTCACTATACTATATTAAAGATACATATTGTAAAGGTATATTGTAAAGATACAAAGACAGAACTGCAGTAGTGACAGCATAGACAAATAATCATCAATAAAGCAGTAATGCAAGACAGGAATTAAATGACTTCAGTTCAGATGAAAGAAAGTGAAAGTGAAGTCACTCAGTTATGTCCGACTCTTTGTGACATGGACTGTAGCCTACCAGGCTCCTCTGTCCATGCGATTTTCCAGGCAAGAGTACTGGAGTGGGGTGCCATTGCCTTCTCCAGGGGATTTTCCTGACCCAGGGATTGAACCCAGGTCTTCCGCCTTGCAGGCAGAAGCTTTACTGTCTGAGCCACCAGGGAAGTTCCTAAATAAGTTTAATTGTACTGACTTAGAAATATCACTGAGATATATCATTAAGTAAAGAGGGCATATTACAGGACAACATGAACAGTGCGACCTTTTTATGTAAAAATTAAATTATAATTTGTAAAGCTAAATGTACATGCAATGTACATGAAGGTTATAAAAGAATAGATATCAAACTGTTAACACTGATTACTTTTAGGGAAGGAGTGAAGAATTTGAGGGGTGAGATAAAGTGAGACATTTCCTTTTCACTGTACATACTTTGCATTATATATAATTTTAAAAGGAAATGTATTTTTCATAAAATATTAAAATGGATTCAGCCTTTTAAAATAAGAGTATGGAGTTATCTGCCAATTGACAGATTTACTTGATTGTTAGACTAAGCTGATTAAAATTAATGCTAGGGAAATAAAAACAATGAAACAAAAACTCCAACTTATTTGATAGAAAATAAATAACATCTGAACCTTGTATCTTCTGAGAAAGTCAAACATAAAAGATAGTAATTGGGTTTTTATTTGTTTGTTTTTATCTTAAAAAGTCAGAGCTATTTATACAACCAGCTGAAGCTTTTTGAAGAAAGGAGCTGTTGTTTAGTCACTCAGTCGTGTCTGACTCTTTTTGACTCCATGGACTATAGCCCGCCAGGCTCCTCCATCCATGGGATTCTCTAGGCAAGAATACTGGGGTGCGTTGCCACTTCCTTCTCCAGGAGATCATCTTAACCCAGGGATTGAACCCAGGTCTCTTGCACTGCAGGCAGGTTCTTTACCACTGAGCCACCAGGGATACCCAAAGGAGCTGTATGTATTAATTAAGAATCCCACTTTGAATATTATATATATATAGCTATGAAGTCCTTATCTTTATCAACGAATAAACTTACCCACGAGGTGAATACTTGAACATAAGGCTCACTTTAATACAGTGATTCATCTGTTGTGCTTTCCTTCTGCATGGATCATCACTGAGTTTCCCTAATGCTACTGCATGTGTATCTTCAGTGTCTTGAGTATCACCAGATACACAGAAAATATTTGACGATGTTCACTGTTAGGGGGTGGATGGAGAAGAGTGAGGAAAAGAATGAACAGTGGAGGCATGGTGATCGTGGTCTCCCAAAGTTACAGAGGCCTGGGTTCTAATACCAGTTCTGCAAGAGAAGAAGCTGCCTAGTATATGTTACATGCCCAATATGTCATGTGCCCCAAACAGTCTGGTTTCCTTTCTTCCTTCTGCATTCTTTTTGTAAGACCACCACTGAGCAACGTGCCTCACTCTTCACCAGCAAGCATGACGTGGGAGTGAGCTGAAGGGGCAAGATTATAGCTACGGGTGGTGTATGTACAACCTAAATCCCCATGGCGGGAAGTGCACTAACTTTCAGGCACACAACTGGGTCAGAATCTGCAGAAATACATGAAAGTGAACTGTGAAACATAAGACACAACTGGAATTTGTTTCATGGTAGTGTAAACACCACGGTGCTCTAAATAAAAATTCAGAGAGTGACAGATTGAGGCCCCCCTCAAAGGTCATAACCCACTGCTTGATAAAATCACACTCTGGTGGCTGTATTTTTAATACTTTGAAAGAGGATTGTGGTTGGTACAAAGACTTATGTCTCCTGCATTATTTAGTAATCAATGCAATTACTCACTGAAAATCTGTGATTTTAAAATTGTTTATTTCTTCTCCTACTCGTATCTCTGGTCATTTAGCTCATGCATTCTTCCGAAGTCTGATTCACAGACTTTTATTTTAGGTCAATGAGAAAAGTGGTGAAAAGAACTCATTTTGCAGCCAGAAGCCCTTGGCTTGAATTCTAGTTCCATGACTGTCTCTTACTATGACCTTGGGCAATTTTCTCTCCCTCAGCCCCATTCTTGGGTTTTACAATGGGAATAATAAATATTTAACAAGTTTGCCCTAAGAATCAATTAAGTGACACATGTGAACATAATTAGAACTGTGCCTAGCGTGTAGCTTGCTCTTAAAAACAGTGAAATATACGTTAGAAAAATTAAAATAACATTAATCAACATGTTATTTTCAACTTTTTGCACTGGCTGGAAAACGCTTACTGAATATACATTTGTATTTTACATACGAGTTTGTAAAGCCTTTTTGGCAGGGATTATGTCTGTTTTTGTTGCTATTTGACTCTCTTCCTGGAGTACCCTGAAGTAGCTAATCAGTATTAATTAATTATTCAGAATGCTTCAACAACTGTTTGTTATTTCATTCTCTCTCTAGTGTCTCAGTACAACACTAAAATCCTCCTCTGCATGGAACAGTAAAGTTCTTTTTAATTAGGTTCCACCTTCCTTATTGACAGGACTTCCCTAGTGGCTCAGATGGTAAAGTGTCTGCTTACAATGTGAGAGATCTGGGTTCGATCCCTGGGTCGGGAAGATCCCCTGGAGAAGGAAATGGCAACCCACTCCAGTATTCTTGCCTGGAAAATTCCATGGATGGAGGAGCCTGGTGGGCTATGGCCCACAGGGTCCCAAAGAGTCGGACACGACTGAGCGACTTCACTTTCACTTTTCCTTACTGACACTGTTTCCCACTATTTCCTACCTCTGAATTTATGAAGTGTTCATGGGAACACCAATGCAATAGGATATCATAAAATGTTCCTTAAAAGAAAGAGGATTCAAGGTCAAATTCATTAGTGAAATTTTAAGTAGGTTTTTCTATTGCTAAATTTGGCAAAGCCTTGAATGTAATGAAATACAACGAGCCTCTCCAAAAAAGTAACATCATGTCCAGTATTTCCCAAACTATCTTGACAATGGAGTCTCTTGCTCACAGAGTCCCTCAAAGATAGTTACATGGGAATTTTGGAAACCACACTCTGCCTAGAAAGGAGTGCCAGGACTTCCTTCCTACTTGTTTTGGCGGTCCCTTCATTGTTTCCCTTCAGGGCCTGGTGGTAACCTCACATTGCTATTCTACTAGATTGATATAATTCTCCCCCAACTCAAGTCTATTCAAATACTCCTCTTGTGGACAATTTGTTTTAAAACCTATAATAAGAGACCCTGCCCAATAAGTTTAATTGTTGATTTTCCAGATTATGTAAAACACATAGGGTTTACTACTACATTTGAGGCATCTTACTACATTATAGCATTTATGTTACTTGAGGACTTATTCTGGGCCTCAAAATACTATGAAGTTAAAGAGTCATCAGAAAAATAAGCATAATTTTTTAATACCTACCTCTTTAGCTTGAGAAAATTCATTGGTTGCTTTAAGCTTTTAGCACAATGCTTGGCCTACAGAATTCACTCAACACATGTAAATTATTACTATTATTACCAGTAGGAGTAGCAGCAGCATTTTACTTCATTATATTTACATCATTTCATTTAACCTTGAAACAACCCTCTCAGTAAGTTTCACAGTAGTCTTACATTCCTGGAACACCACAGTTTTCAGGCATTATATGAATTATTTAACAATTATTGTCTTATTTAATTTTGACAGCACATTTAGAAGGTAAGACTTTTTAACCTTTGCTTTAATCATATAAAGAAATTCAGTCTTAAAGGAGCTAAGTGATTTGTCCAAAGCCATACTGCTAGTGAATGTCAGGCTAGGATCTAATGTCAATTATTTGGAATTCTTTTTTTAATTAATTAATTTATTTTAACTGGAGACTAATTACTTTACAATTATTTGGAATTCTAAGTTCTGTCCTCCACACCAACTGTGAAGAGAATAACAGAACAGTTACAAACATTGAAATAAATAAAAAAGATAAAGTATAAAAAAACTACTAGTTGAAGAAAAGTTAGATGAGGGAAAAGAGAGAATAGGTTAACCTCACAGATGCACAGTTCTTAGTGTGGTTGATCACCACCAACATAAACTCCCAGAGGTGAATGAGCAACAGATCCTCCAACCAATTTATGTATTTGAAGAGTCAGTTTTTCTACCTCAAAATCTAATTGAGTAAATATGACTATTCTCCTGTCATCTACATTTTGCAAAGTGTTTGACAAAATGATGGTCACTTATTTTGACCATGTGTAATAGAAAAGGTACAGATAGGCTCCTGTAAGAGGGTCACCAGAAAGGGAAACAGGGGCAGGGAAGAGTAGAAGAAGTAGAAGGGAAGAACAGGAAGAAATGGAGTGTGAAAGGCTGAATAATGGACCCCCCAAATGTCCATGTGCTTATACCCAGAACTTGTGAATATGTTACCTCACATAGTGAAGGGGATTTTCAGATGTGATTAAGGTAAAGATCTTGAGATGTGGCAATTATGCTGGATTATCCAGGTGGACCCGATGTAATTACAAGGGTCCTAGCAACAAGGAAGCAAGTGACTCAGAGTCAGAGAGAGAAGATGTAAGGAAAGAAACAAAGGCCAAAGAGGAGAGACGATGCTATGCAGCTGGCTTTAAAGATGGAGGAAGGGGCCACAAGTTAAGGAACGCAGGTAATCTCTAAAATCTAAAGACAATAAGGAAACGGATTCTCGAGCAGAGCATCCCAAAGGAACACAGATCTGCTGATATCTTGATTTTAGACCAGTGAAATTGATTTTGGACATCTGAATTCAAAACCATAATAAACGTGTTAGTCACTGAGTTTGCGGTAGTTTGTTAGAGCAGCAATATAAAACTAATACATAGAGGAAGTCAAGAAAAGAGGAAATGAAGGGAAGGGATGGAAGAAAAGACGAGAGAAGAAAGGAGAAACTCAAGGCTAAGCAATCATGAGAGTCAGCAGACTCAGGAAGTCCATCAGCATAAACATAACAAGGTGTGTGGTAGGGGGGCGATTTGTATGTACTAGGGTTTATCCCAGATAAGTATTTCATGTGGTTGAAAGAATTAAGGGGTAGAGGGTTGGGTGGCAAAGCTTAGATACCAAGGAGCACATTGGAGCAACAACAGATGGCTCCTCATCTTTCTTCTTAACCTTGGAAAGAAGGAAACAGAGGGAAATTTACATTTATCAAGTACCTACAATGGGTTGGCTGTTAGCTTTTGCAATAGAAAATATTATTCTCAATTTTAGAGAAGAGAAATCTGAGGCACAGAAGGCATGCATGAAAAGTGGAGCCAAGATTTAAACCAGGTTGGTTTCCTTCCAGGATGAGGAATTAAACTACCTGAAAAGGAGAAAATTAGGGAAAAGAACAAAAGGACATCCAAAGCAAGAAGGGAGTCGGGAGGAAGGGAAAGAGGCTGAGAGCTACTAAACCTTGCCAGAATACTGAGAAAATTGTTAAAGAAGGAGTAAGTGTCAATATTTCTGGGTCCCTGAGTGTACATCAACTTTAATTTTGATGGGCAAGTTTTTGGGCAATCCTTCTAACTGAGTCACTTCCAATACCACTGCTTTCTATAGATTTCATGACATGTTTATCTTTATAAACATGTTTATCAGGTAAAAAAGTAAGACAGCCCTACTTAAGCTCTATTTTTAGCTTTCTATCACAACTGAAATGAGATGGATTCTATTATTGATCTAAGCTGCTTTCTAAAGCATCTTAGCACTTCCCTTATGATATATACTCATTGAGAAAACTCCCTTCACCAAAACTCGTTATTTATTTTTCCTCTCTCTGTTCATTCTATTTCAATTAGCATGTATGAAACTCCTACCATGTGCCAGATTATGGGCAAGGTGTTGGAGTAAGACATGGTAGCCTACACTAATTGAATAAACAAGCAATTATGCAATCTTCTGGGAAAAAAGTCAAGAGGTAAATAGCTGAAATGCCCAGTATGGATCAAGGGCACAGGGATGAACATTCAACTGAAAATGAGGTGTCAGGGAAGTGGGCTGGATTGTGCTGAAGACAGTTAAGCTAGGAACCATGTCTTTCCATTTCCATGTGAAATGCCAGGCTGGATGGATGAAGCACAAGCTGGAATCAAGATTGCTAGGAGAAATGTCAATAACCTCAGATATGCAGATGACACCACCCTTATGGCAGAAAGTGAAGAAGAACTAAAGAGCCTCTTGATGAAAGTGAAAGAGAGTGATAAAGTTGGCTTAAAACTCAGCTTTCAAAAAACTAAGATCATGGTATCTGGTCCCATCACTTCATGGGAAATAGATGGGGAAACAGTGGCTGACTTTATTTTCTTGAGCTCCAAAATCACTGCAGATGGTGACTGTAGCCATGAAATTAAAAGACACTTGCTCCTTGGAAGAAAAGCTATGACTAACCTAGACAACATATTAAAAAGCAAAGACATTACTTTGCTGAAAAAGGTCCATCTAGTCAAAGGTATGGTTTTTCCAGTAGTCATGTATGGATGTGAGAGTTCTACTATAAAGAAAGTTGAGCACTGAAGAATTGATGCTTTTGAACTGTGGTGTTGGAGAAGACTCCTGAGAGTCCCTTGGACTGCAAGGAGATCCAACCAGTCAATCCCAAAGGAAATCAGTCCTGAATATTCACTGGAAGGACATATGTTGAAGCTGAAACTCCAATACTTCGGCCACCTGATGCAGAGAACTGGCCCATTGGAAAAGACCCCAATGCTGGGAAAGATCAAAAGCAGGGGAAGGGGACAGAGGATGAGATGGTTGGATGGCATCACTGACTGGATGGACATGAGTTGGAGGAAGCTCCAGGAGTTGCTGATGGGCAGGGAAGCCTGGCATGCTGCAGTCCACAGGGTCACAAAGAGTCAGACACAACTGAGTGATTGAACTGATGTCTTCCAAAATTCCTTTCCCTTTACAGTTCTAGCTTAGAGTTGGGTAGAAAAGAAACCTGTGGAAGATCAGGAGGGCAGAAGTGAATCAGTGGCCACTGTCCCCTGGCGGTATTTGAAGTCATTTATGATGATGGGTGGATGCAGACATAACTGGATAGTCAACCTATTCTTGTTCTCTGGTTTGCATCCAGCTCATTTCTGATTCTGGTTGTGAATATGAGTACCACCACGACCACCCCTCCACACACACACCATCATATGCTAGGCAGCAGGCCAGCAGACACAGCTGCTACACAGAGGCAACCATTTTCTATAGACCCTCCCACAAGCACCTACTTGATCCTAGCTTGCTACGTGGCCAAGCTTGGCTCCTAAGATTTCACTGCAAACTCTGACTTGCCACTAAACTGGAAGAATCTTGCTTCTGAAGGAACTCTGAAACCAGGTATGAGAAATACACAAAATGTTCAGAAGAGGCTTTGAGAGCTCTGGTTTGGGTAGGATGGGCAGAGGGCTCTGTGGTAGCCTACACCCTAGAGGTTCTCAGCAGTGCCTTACAAACTGGCTCACCCAGAACACAGACTCCTTAGGAGAAACTTCTGGGAGCAGATTCCTGATTGAGCAGAAAGGAATGAATGTTGGTGGTAAAGAAGATTTAAGTTCTATTGGAGAAGGGATGAGAAAATAAATATCTTGGAAACAACTGTGGAAATTACCACGTGGATGAGCCATATTTCTCCCCAAAATATCCATTTTAAGACATTTCAAACCTACAGAAAAAGTGAAAGATTAATATATTGAGCACCCAAATACCTACATTTAAGGTTGACAAACTGTTAGTACCATAACACATCTGTTACTCTCTCACACACCTATGTGCACATGCACACTGCTTGTGCTCAAACTGAAAATAAACACACATCACACTACCTGAGCCCAAAGTATTTCAACAGTAAGTCATGTCTTACTCCTTAGTATCCTTTAATCCAAAGTTCCTGGCTTTTTCATTCTAATGATGTAGACTTTTTTGAAGAATCCAGTATAACTGTCCTACAGAATGCCCTGCCTATATATTTGTATAATCATTTTCTTATTATTAAATTCATGAGTCCTTTATTTATCCAAAGATACCAGAAACCTTTAGCCAACACTAATGCACAAACCATGCTACCCTCTATCTTATCACAACTATGTGTAACAATTTGTTGTTGCTGTTGTTCAGTCACAACATCATGTTCGACTCTGCAACCCCATGGAGTGTAGCCCTTCAGGCTCCTCTGTTCTGCGCTACCCTCCAGAGTTTGCTCAGTGTATAACAAGAGTGATTGACATTTAAATATACACTTTTATATATTATCTTACTTGCTCTGTATAGCTAGAAATAGCCAGGATTATAGCCGTACATTAAAAGAAGAGGAAAGAGTAGCATAGTGCTCTCTGACGACCACCCAGAGTGACCATCACTAAGCAGTCTTAGCAACCACTACAGCGCAGGGCTTTCCCCAGTGTATTCTATGAAAACCACCGAAAATTCCAACTATAAATGGAGATGGAATCAAGAATCTGGTGTAAAGTGACATTTATTCTATCTGTACCCACTAAAATTACAATTAAAAACAACTGTCAATAAATAAACAACAGCAAATTGCTTAAATAATAGAAATTAACCAGTACCTGCTTTTCCGTGAGTGCCAACTTTGATGAAGAAAGACACACTAGATGCTTTAGGACCCGGTCTAGGCCAATCTTTTCTGTGTGTGTGTGCGTGTGTGTGTGTGTTTCCAGGGCCTGGCCTATGTACGACCTTGGTGCAGGAGGCCCTGGGGCAGCTGAGGTTGCCCACAAGTAGTGGGCACGAAACAGCTGGACGCAGACTTTCTGTGACCTTGTGTGTGGACTGAATCTCTCTCCCTGCTTCTTTTTCCTTTCTTTTCTTAAATGGAAGTACGGTTGGTAAAACATTACTAACATTGTAAAACGTTAGTTTCAGGTGTACCACATAGTGACTCAACACTCATAGATCATCCTTCCTTTAAAGCTACTATAAAATAGCAGTTGAAAATCTCAGTATCTCATCTACACTGAGCGATTGGTGCCTCCCAGCTCCCTTCCCTTGTATCGCCTCTCCCACATCCCTCTCCATTTTCTGGTAACCAGGAGTTACCAGACTCTGTCTATGAGTCTGTTTCTGTTACATTCATTCCCTTGTTGTATATTTCAGGTTCCACGTGTCAGTGGAAACATATAGTATATATCTTTTCTCTGTCTGACTTACTTCACTAAGCATAATACCCTCCAGGTTCATCCATGCTGTAGTAAATGTCAAGATTTCACTTTTTTATGACTAATGGTCCATTTTAATACGTATATACCACATCTTCCTTATCCATTCATCTGTTGATAGACATTTACATTGCTTCCATACTTTGGCTGTTGTAAATAAGGCTGCTCTGAACACTAGGCACAAAACCTTTTTTAACTAGTGTTTTCATTTTCTTTGGATATATAACCAGAAGTGGAATAGCTGGATTGTACAGTAATTCTATTTTTCATTTTTAGAGTCACCTCCAAACTGTTTTTCATAGTGTCTGCACTAATTCACCAATTTATATTCCCTCCAAAGGATTCCCTTTTCTCCACATCTTCCCCAACATTTATTATTTGTTGTGTTTCTGACAATAGCTATTTTTGACAGCGTGAGATGGTATTGCACTATGGTTTTCATTTCCTGATAATTAGTGGTGTCGAGCATCTTTTCATGTGCCTTTTGGTCATCAATATGTCTTTATTCTTTGAAAAAAAGAGTCTATCAGGTTTTCTGCCCATTTTTAAAATAAGGGTTGCTTTTTTATTGAGTTGTATGAACTCTTTATATATTTTAGATACTAACCCCTTATCAGATATATCATTTGCAATATCTTCTCCCCTTCAGTAGGCTATCTTTTAGTTTTATTGATTGTTTGTTTTGCTGTGCAAAGCTTTTAGGTTTAATTAGGTCCCATTTATTTTTGCTTTTGTTTCCCTTGCCTGAGGAGATAGATCCAAAAATGTTGCTAATGTTTGTCAAAGAATGTTCTGACTGTTTTCTTCTAGGAGTTTTATGACTTCCAGTCTTACATTTAGGACTTTCTTACTGCTTTGGTTTCTAAATCAATGGGAATAATATCTCTTAGGGTAATCTTTAAGAGTAAAGGAACACCACCATGGCCAATTAGCAGTTCATATTTCTAAAGACTAAAATTTGTCTCCATGAGACAACTTTATTTTCAGGCTTTGGAGCTTTAAAAACAGTAGATAGGAGACAGAAAAAATATGCCATAAAAATAAAGGGCTTCATGGTACTGAGGAAAAGTTGTCCATGCAACGCTTGGTCTAAAAATCGATCATAGCTTCATGAAAAATCACACCTAATTAATATAGTCACAGAGGGTATTCATAAGGCTCTTCTAGAAACTGTTTGTAGCCAGAAGACATTGGTGGAGCTTGCTGATATTTGAGGAAGAATTAGACCTTATAGATATCCCCAAATTGTACATACGTGGCAATAGCTATTGAGATGGTAATAACCAGAGAATTAAAAATGTAATTGATACAGTCTGACATTCAAAAAGGTACCCTCTATGTTTGAGGACTACAACCACTATGCAATTAGCTATTGCTTCCCCTGTGTCAGATACTGCTCTGAGTGCTTTAACTGTACTAGCTCACTGAATTATCAAGGAACATTAAGAGGTAGGTAACACTTCTATCAGAGGCAGGTATTCAGTTTTACAGATATAGAGACTGAGGCCCACAGCGCAGCTCCCTGAGCCAATAAATGGTGGAGATAAATTTCAAACCCAAGTTACATGTCTGTACCCTGGGCCTTACCCACGTCACTCTGCCATGTTTCACACTTTAAGGACAAAACACTCCAGAGTTTTGGGCAAAGCTGCTGAAACCCACTGCAGTGGGTATACCAAGACTGATATACAGAAATGACAAGTATGGCATGGAATATCTTGAACTGTGGGACATTATGGAACAAAGAATGTGACAACAGAAATTAAAGACTGATCCAAATTGAGGCGGGGGTGGTGGTGGGGAAGGGAATCAAAGAAAAGAAACGGTAAGTCTTTTCCTTATCTTTAATGTGTGAGCGTAGGCACACATTAGGCCATATACTCCCAGCAGAGGGCATCTCTGCTACTGAACAGCCCCTCCTGAGTTCGGAAGGTGGTGCTCTACCCACATCCCCTTTACCGGCTGGTGTATCACCCCAGGCGCTTCAAGCGCTTGCTTTCCAGGAGGAGTGCCCCTATTAGGCAAGAGAGCTCCCATCTCGGCCCCACGTCCTTTGGATCCACATGATGCAGCCAATGACAGACTTCCCTGGGAGCAGCAAAGGCTGCCCCCACCGCCCCGAGACAAGACTGCCAGACTGCTCCTGCGTCAGAGCTCCCTGCTGGGAACAGACTGAAGGGAGTCTGTGGCTGGGCCTCGTTCCTGGTTGACTTTTCCCACTGCCCTATCCTATCCTCGCTCTCCTACCAGCAGCCAGGGAAGTAAAACCATAAAGCAAACCATTCAAAATATCACTATTATTACAGCTTACATTTTTGTGGCAAAATGTCCTTTAATGTTCTCTGCTACCTGATCATCATTTGCTTTCATTAAGGTCAGTTACTATTTGCTAGATCATTTAGTATGCTCCACTTATTATTAGATAATACATGTTATGTAATTTAATCTTCCTTAATATTAGGTGGTAAATATTATACTAAACTTAAATATTAGACAACTGGGATTCTGAGAAATTAAATGACCACTCACAGTCACTATAGCTTCAGGGCCTGCACGGGAACCCTGAGAAGAGGCTTGCCCAATCCACTACACAGCTTCTGTGAACAGAGCTACATTAACAAAAGTATTGATTCTCCTTGGAAAATGCTGCAATTTTATTGTGATTGGATATATCACAGCATAACTGGTATAGTGCTGTCATTCTAAGGCATATATCAGGTATTTTTTATCGTTTTCATTGATTTCTGCTAAGTATTTGTAAAGGATTTGCTGAAAACATTGGGATATACTCAAAATGATCTTTAATAACATTGTCCTTGTTTGTTTGCATTCCTTTCTGCTTTCTTGAGTAAGAGACAGCCCATAACCTACATCCTCCCTATCAGTCCAGAAAAGCCCAACCAGTGGCTGTGTTCCTGTGTGATACACACGATACTTCCAGCACTGGTGGCAAAAGCATGCACCTACTACCAAATCAAAAGCAACTAGATTAAGCTAATTCTGGAGAAAAAAAACTAGTACCATAAAACACATGATGAAAGTCAGAAAATTCTATTACAACTTTAACAATAAAAATTATGTCTTTGCTGATCCTGAAATGAAATTAAATTGTTCATCTTAATAATACCTGTGGAACAGAAGTCCAGGAAAAAAAATCAGACCTTTCTAAAAATAACTTTAGATTAGTCATGATATTCTTTAGCCTTTTAAAGCAAATATTTATTTGGGACTGATTTTATTATCGATTTTATTATTGACAGGCTCTCATTAAATATTTTGCATGAGTGCTTCCCTCAGAGCTCAGTGGGTAAAGAATCCACCTGCAATGCAGGAGATCCTGGTTCAGTTCCTGGGTCGGGAAGATTCTCTGGAGAAGGGATAGGCTATCCACTCCAGTATTCCTGGTTTTCCCTTGTGGCTCAGCTGGTAAAGAATCTGAGTGCAATGCAGGAGACCTGGTTTCTATCCCTGGATTGGGAAGATCTACTGGAGAAGGGAAAGGCTACCCACTCCAGTATTCTGGCCTGGAGAATGCCATGGACTGTATAGTCCATGGGGTCACAAAGAGTCGGACATGGCGGAGCAATTTTCACTTTCTTGAGTGCCTCACAGAAAAGTAAAGATTTCTGCGGGGCTAGTTACTGTCTGTTCTCACAAAAGCCTCTGTAGTTCTGTGAAAAATCTGTGTATGCCCAGAATGACAGACATATGAACATCACCCGCTGTGAGTCACCATGAAAAAGGCTCAGAAATACTGCTATACAGGGGTGTATAAAACAGATTTGTGCCAAAGCTGAATTAGGTCTTCTGTTCATGATGCAGCTGCTTGTGCTCACTTCTACACATAATTCATTTTTTTTAAAAGAAACACCTTTTGTCAAATAAAATAAAAATCATTGCAGGGCCTACACACCTATTGTCACCAGGGCTCCATCACTCTTCTTTACTATAGCTACTGGCTCCTCTGGCTTTTTGAGTTGTTTCTTTATTCTTGTTTTCCTTTGGGTGATTTTGAGCTAAATTAGAACCCTGTTTGTATTTTCTAATAACATTCACATTAAAAAAGATTTCCATGTAAATTGCAGGAGAAAAATGATTATCAAGCATACAACCCAATTGCTCTTATACTCTGCCCAAGCTGGTTCTCAGACTCCAGTTCTGAAGCTGAGGTCTGGAAAGGAAAAGTAAGGAGAGGAGAGTGACAGCCTCAACCGTGTGGGGTTTCTCCCAGTCTGGTGTTTGTGTATGGAATAACAATCATTGTCTTGCTGTTTGTGCTTTTTGTTCAGACCAAATAAAAACTGGTTTTTCATTCACAATACAATCATTCAATCCTACATTTTATGCAATTTGTGTGTGTGTGTGTGTTTTTTACCACTCATAGCATTGTTGTGTTTTACTACAGTATTCAAAATGTTAAAATGATTTCATAACTATATTTTACATACAAACAATCCCATTTGTTCCAAACTTTAATCTGGATCCAAACACTGGCTTTAATATATAATATGTAAAAATTGAACCAACAACTTTGAGAAAATCATTTTATGTTTAGTTGATTTCACCTGAGGGCCCAAATATGATGCAAGTTTGTTGTTAGTCTGTTTGTCAAAGCATGTCATTATGTATTCTCACTGCCTCCAGGACAAGCTGTTGAAATGTCTAGATTCCAGAGAAGCAGACTGTGATCTATTCTCAACAAGCCCTCCCCACCTTCTGCCACCAGCTCGGCTTAGGTAAGATGTCGGGCATCGTGTGAAAAAAAAGATGACATCTACAAAACAAATCCCCAAATATGTGATATGTTCTAGGATTTCAAACCCAATCCCTAAGTTTGTGGTATAAACACACACACACATACATACACACACTTTAAATCTTTATTAGTGTCTCCCCATGAAAAACATAAATTATCTACAACAAATCTTGTATATTTTAAAATATACTTTCATAGAAATACACATACAGAAAAATGAGCAAATCATAAGTATCTAGCTCAATCCATCTTCCAGTATCTCCCCACTTCCTTGCTGAATGGGCTCCACTTGGCTAGCAGTATGGCCCTCCTAAAACAGTTACATCCTCACAGCAGATGTCCTTGGTGAGGCTCTCACTCCATTTCACTCTCTGGCTCACTGTAGGAGCCATCCCACACCCTCTACCTGCTACCACAGTCCTAAACTTCCAGATCCTCATTTCTCCCATCCCCTCTTGAGTACATGACTAATCTCTATTGTAATAGTTCTACACTGTGGTGTCTGCTCTGTTTCAGACTCTCGGCATGCATTATTTCTTAGGTGTTCAGCTGCTCAGTCATGTCTGACTCTGCCAGCTCCTCTATCCATGGGATTTTCCAGGCAACAATACTGGAGTGGGTTGCCATTTCCTACTCTAGGGGATCTTCCCAACCCAGGGATGAAACCCATGTTCCCTGTATTGGCAAGCAGATTCCTTACCACTAGCCCCACCTCAGAAGCTGCACTTGAGTGTTCAATTTTATTTTGTATATAAGAAAACTAAGCCTTAAGTCTGAGAAAATTTAAATAAATTCCCACAACCCCCTAGCTGGCTTGAAACAGGGCTGGGATCAGGATGCATTTGGCCTGACTTTTAACACCTGGGCTTTATTCTTTATAATTTTTTTTCTTAAATTGTTCTTACATCCCTGGGAAGATGCCCTGGAGAAGGACATGGTAACCCACTCCAGTACTCTTGCCTAGAAAATCCCACAGACGGAGTAGCCTGGCAGGCTACAGTCTATGGGATCGCAAATAGCTGGACACGACTGAGCAGGTTTCACTTGCATCCCTAGTGCTTAACAGGAGCTCAGAGAAGTACTTTGTTTGAATTAAATGATCTCAGCATCTTGCTTGTGAAGACCCCAGTTATTCAGCTCACAAAACAGCAGAGGGCAGTGCAAGAGCTTCACAACATTTCACAAAGTAGACAATAAAATGCTATAAAACTGCAAAATGAAGAGGAAGTGTTCCATGGTTTCTGGAAGAATTTATCCCAAGGCAATGCTGAGTATGTCAAAGAACGTTTTCATCAAGGATACTTTCTGTTTTCGAAAAACAATTCCCATTGCTGACAGTGAGACTGTGCTAAATTGCATTTTCCACTCCCCAGTTTCAGCTCCCCTTTATTTCATGTAATATCACATACAGGTAAGCAAATCACAGCAGTGAAATCCAGCTGTGAGCCACTTACATCTGCAAAAACAGTGGGTTCACCAGGTGAGCTGCTTGCTCAATCCACCTCTTTACTCCATCCTGTGGAGAGAAAAATGTGACTTTGGCTCAAGGATGAAATTGTTCCCCTACCTCATTACACCATTCTCATTACATCTGTTATTTCCATATTACTGCAATGGAAAATATCCAAGTCGAGTAGCCTATCCTAGCTGGCTTCTTTACTTTGCAGAACAATTATTGAATCTTTCTTTTGCTGCGGTGGGAAAATTTATATTGCCTAAGAATGTAAATTCTGGCAAAGAAGTTAGGCCGGGGTGGGAGGAGGCAGGACATATTAAAAAACTTGGCAGAACTCTATCTATTTTGGGTTTGTTTTTTGACTATGGAAAGATAATGGTGTTCATACTAAGAATATCATAAATATAAATTGTGTTGTTTACTAATGCCTACATCAATCAGTAAAACAATAAATTACTTAAGCTGACCATAAAATTTCTCATTTAATTGGAAAGGGACTGTGTGTACTCACAAATATTTTTTTATTTATGTGGAGATGTAACCACAATGCCACCATGCATAGCATGTCTCAACAAAAGACAAATATGAAAGGAAGCACCTACTTCACTACAATTCACTTCTTTCTCTAGGTCGGTTCAGTTCTGTTCAGTCACTCAGTCGTGTCCAACTCTGTGAGATCCCATGGACTGCAGCACACCAGGCTTCTCTGTCCTTCATCATCTCCCAGAGCTTGCTCAAACTCATGTCCATCGAGTCGGTGATGCCTTCCAACAATCTCATCTTCTGTCATCCCATTTCCTCCTGCCCTCAATCTTTCCCAGCATCAGGGTCTTTTCAAATGAGTCAGTTCTTCACATCAGATGGCCAAAGTATTGGAGTTTCAGCTTCAACATCAGTCCTTCCAATGAATATTCAGAACTGATTTCCTTTAGGATGGACTGGTTGGATCTCCTTGCAGTCCAAGGGACTCTCAAGAGTCTTCTCCAACGTCACAGTTCAAAAGCATCAATTCTTTAGTGCTCAGCTTTCTTTGTAGTCCAACTCTCAAATCCATACATGACTAGTGGAAAAACCAGAGCTTTGACTAGACAAAGCAATGTTGCTGCTTTTTAATATGCTGTCTAGGTTGCTCATAGCTTTTCTTCCAGGGAGCATCTTTTAATTTCATGGCTGCAGTCACCATCTGCAGTGATTTTGGAGCCCCAAAAAATAAAGTCTGTCACTGTTTCCCTACCTATTTGCCATGAAGTGATGGGACCAGATGCCATGATCTTCGTTTTCTGAATGTTGAATTTGAAGCCAACTTTTCCACTCTCCTCTTTCACTTTCCTCAAGAGGCTCTTAAGTTCTTCTTCGCTTTCTGCCATAAGGGTGGTATCATATGCATATCTGAGGTTATTGTTATTTCTCCCAACAATCTTGATTCCAACTTGTGCTTCATCCAGCCCAGCACTTCGCATGATGTACTCTGCATATAAGTTAAATAAGCAGGGGGACAATATACACCCTTGACGTCCTCCTTTCCTGATCTGGAACCAGTCTGTTGTTCCATTTCCACTTCTAACTGTTGCTTCTTGACCTGCATACAGCCTTCTCAGAGGCAAGTAGTCTGGTATTCTCATCCCTTGAAGAATTTGCCACAGTTTTTTGTGATCCACACAGTCAAAGGCTTTGGCATAGTCAATAAAGCAGATGTTTTTCTGGAACTCCCTTGCTTTTTTGATGATCCAGCAGATGTTGGCAATTTGATCTCTGGGTCTTCTATCTTTGCTAAATCCAGCTTGAACATCTGGAATCTCATGGTTCACATACTGTTTAAGCCTGGCTTGGAAAATTTTGAACATTACTTTGCTAGTGTGTGAGATGAGTATAACTGTTTGGTAGTATGAGCATTCTTTGGCATTTCCCTTCTTTGGGATTGGAATGAAAATTGACCTTTTCCAGTCCTGTGGCCACTGCTGAGTTTTCCAGATTAGCTGGCATACTGAGTGCAACACTTTAACAGCAACATCTCTTAGGATTTGGAATAGCTCAACTGGAATTCCATCACCTCCACTAGCTTAATTCATGGTAATGCTTCCTAGGTCCATTTGATTTCGCATTCCGGGTTGTCTGGCTCTGGGTGAGTGATCACACCATCGTGGTTATCTGGGTCTTGAAGATCTTTTTTTGTATAGTTCTTCTGTGTATTCTTGCCACCTCTTCTTAATATCTTCTGCTTCTGTTAGGTCCGTACCATTTCTTTCCTTTATTGTGCCCATCTTTGCATGATCAACAGGTAGGTAAAATGGATTAGATAGATAGATAGATGGATAGATAAGTCAATAGATGATAGACTAGATGATAGATAGATAATATACAAGATAGATGACCTTCCCAGGTGGCTCAGTGGTAAAGAACCTGACTGCCAATGCAAGAGATATGGGTTTGACCCATGGGTCAGAAAGATCCCCTGGAGAAGAAAATGGCAACTCACTCTAGTATTCTTGCCTAGGAAATCCCATGGACAGAGAAGCCTGGTGGGTTACAGTCCATGAGATCACAAAAGAGTTGGACATGACTTAGTGAATAAATGACAATACTATACAGATAGGTATGAGGGAACGACTAGACAGATAAGATAGATGATAGATAGATAAGTAGACAAATGATCAGAAAGACCCCCTGGAGAAGGAAATGGCAACTCACTCCAGTATTCTTGCCTGGGAAATCCCATGGACAGAAGATCCTGGTGGGCTTCAGAAGTTCACAGGGTTACAAAAGGGTTGGACACAACTTAGTGAATAAACAACACCACCAGATTGATAAAGGTGATAGATATTAATTAGACAGATGATCGATAGATAAGTAGGTAAATGATAGACTAGACACATGGTAGATGGATAGGTAAAGGGATACGGACATACACTGTTTTGCAGTGATGTTGATTTTTATTAAGTTGGGACTACAAAAAGACAAAAATATTTGCTTAAAAGAAGTAGGGCACACACTCCAGTATGGGAAGTCTGCGGGCTTTATCTCCAGTGCTCCATGCAGCAGACCAAAGGGACACACAGTGGATCTCATCTCTGGTTCTTTCTCACAGAGGAGCTGGTGAGAATCTCTGTGTGCTCATGGAACAGTCTCAGTGCTCATCTCAAGTGGGTTTTCCTCTGGGAGTTTTACATAGTTTCATTCTATGTGACATAACCTGAGATAAAACCGTCTCATTCTTGTTTTAGAAACTTTCATTATCAAGGCTGCTGTTGTTGTTAAGTCACTAAGTCGTGTCAGACTCTTCTGACTCCATGGACTGTAGCCTACCAGGTTCCTCTGTCCATGGGATTTCCCAGGCAAGAATACTGGAGTAGGTTGCCAGTTCCTTCTGCACAGGATCTTCCTGACTCACGGACTGAACCTGCATCTCCTGCCTGGCATGCAGATTCTTTACCACTCAGTCACCTGGGAAGCCCATTACCAAGACTAATCACTGCCTATTCAGTTATTTGAAGTATATTAATTACTCTGTGACCTTGAGTAAGCTTCTGATTTTCTCTGAGGCTTGATTTACCCATCCACAAAACAACAATAGTGTCTATCTCTTATCATTGTGAAAAATAAATGCAATAATATCTTTCAAGTTCCTGATACTCAGCAAATGTTCAAAATCTTAGTAATTTTTATCATTTTAAAATATTATGATTTTCCCACAGCCTACTCTTATCAATACACTCATCTTTCTTTCTAAACTGTAGGCTATAAGACACAGAGTGATATATAGTAATAACTTCATATATATCTAGTGAATGAATTAAGTGACATCTTAATACTGGGTCTTTATTAAAGAATTTGTATATACTACTTTTTTCCCATTTGTGTTTTCTATACCTGTTGGCTATGACTAGAAATAGTATGGCTCATCTTATTTTTAAACTCAGTGTAGAAAAAATACAAGAGACCATGCTATGTGTTCACTAAACCATAATTTTCCTCCTTGGCACACAGGATACATTTTTTCAGCCCCTTACAGCTCGATCAGACCATGCTAACGGAATACGGAAGAAGTCATGTGTATTATTTCATGTCCTAACCATAGCATGCCACACATACCTTCCCTGTTCTCTCTACTCCCACTTTAAAGCCTTGAAAAGAAAGAGTTCAAAAGATTTCAAAGAGCTCCATGGTGGAGACACGAGATGGAAAGAGTTGAGCTCCTCAAGTCACAGCTTATAGGAGAACCACTCAAGGAGTAGTGACAGGAAAAAACAGCTATGTTTTACTGTGTTAGACTGAAACTGTGGAGTTTATTTTTATCACATTGAGACTAGATGATATTGACTACTGCTTCAAGTTGAGGAATTCCACTTTGGCGAGAAGAGCGATTTCCTGTTTGGTGTGGGAACAGAAAGCATATATCCTATATGACTAGAACAGAAAGTATATATTTTATATGACCACCACTCTTTCTATATTTTATGCTCGATAAATGACCTCTCAAGCTAGTGTTTGTAAAGAAACTCAGAATTTCCTTTTTAATCACTTCATTCCCAAGATTATTCACTCACTCACTCTCTCTCTCTTTCATTTATTCATCTATTCAACTAGTAACTGATGAGTAGGGTCCACAAAAGGCATTGGGAATACAATGGTGAACAGGAAAGATGGGTCATTTTCCCCGTGGAGCACACTTTCAGGAGCTGCAGACATATTTTATGTAGACATAATGTATCATCCTGGGCCATAAAGCTAGCCTTGGTAAATTCAAAAAAATAGAAATCATTCCAAGCATCTTTTCTGACCACAATGCAGTGAGATTAGATCTCAATTACAGGAGAAAAACTATTAAAAATTCCAACATATGGAGGCTGACCAACACGCTGCTGAATAACCAACAAATCACAGAAGAAATCAAAAAAGAAATCAAAATTTGCATAGAAACGAATGAAAATGAAAACACAACAACCCAAAACCTGTGGGACACAGTAAAAGCAGTCCTAAGGGGAAAGTTCATAGCAACACAGGCACACCTCAAGAAACAAGAAAAAGTCAAATAAATAACCTAACTCTACACCTAAAACAACTAGAAAAAAGAAGAAAGGAAGAACCCCAGGGTTAGTAAAAGGAAAGAAATCTTAAAAATTAGAGCAGAAATAAATGCAAAAGAAACCAAAGAGACCATAGCAAAAATCAACAAAACCAAAAGCTGGTTCTTTGAAAGGATAAATAAAATTGACAAACCATTAGCCAGACTCATCAAGAAACAAAGGGAGAAAAATCAAATCAACAAAATTAGAAACGAAAATGGAGAGATCACAACAGACAACACACAAATACAAAGGATCATGCGACTACTATCAACAATTATATGCCAATAAAATGGACAACGTGGAAGAAATGGACAAATTCTTAGAAAAGTACAACTTTCCAAAACTCGACCAGGAAGAAATAGAAAATCTTAACAGACCCATCACAAGCACGGAAATTGAAACTGTAATCAAAAATCTTCCAGCAAACAAAAGCCCAGGTCCAGATGGCTTCACAGCTGAATTCTACCAAAAATTTAGAGAAGAGCTAACACCTATCCTGCTCAAACTCTTCCAGAAAATTGCAGAGGAAGGTAAACTTCCAAACTCATTCTATGAGGCCACCATCACCCTAATACCAAAACCTGACAAAGATGCCACAAAAAAAGAGAACTACAGGCCAATATCACTGATGAACATAGATGCAAAAATCCTTAACAAAATTCTAGCTATCAGAATCCAACAACACATTAAAAAGATCACACACCATGACCAAGTGGGCTTTATCCCAGGGATGCAAGGATTCTTCAATATCCGCAAATCAATCAATGTAATACACCACATTAATAAATTGAAAAATAAAAACCATATGATTATCTCAATAGATGCAGAGAAAGCCTTTGACAAAATTCAATATCCATTTATGATAAAAACTCTCCAGAAAGCAGGAATAGAAGGAACATACCTCAACATAATAAAAGCTATATATGACAAATCCACAGCAAACATTATCCTCAATGGTGAAAAATTGAAAGCATTTCCTCTAAAGTCAGGAACAAGACAAGGGTGCCCACTTTCACCATTACTATTCAACATAGTTTTGGAAGTTTTGGCCACAGCAATCGGAGCAGAAAAAGAAATAAAAGGAATCCAAATTGGAAAAGAAGAAGTAAAACTCTCACTGTTTGCAGATGACATGATCCTCTACATAGAAAACCCTAAAGACTCCACCAGAAAATTACTAGAACTAATCAATGACTATAGTAAAGTTGCAGGATATAAAATCAACACACAGAAATCCCTTGCATTCCTATACACTAACAATGAGAAAACTGAAAGAGAAAATTAGGAAACAATTCCATTCACCATTGCAACGGAAAGAATAAAATACTTAGGAATATATCTACCTAAAGAAACTAAAGACCTATATATAGAAAACTATAAAACCATGGTGAAAGAAATCAAAGAGGACACTAATAGATGGAGAAATATACCATGTTCATGGATTGGAAGAATCAATATAGTGAAAATGAGTATATTACCCAAAGCAATTTATAGATTCAATGCAATCCCTATCAAGCTACCAACGGTATTCTTCACAGAGCTAGAACAAATAATTTCACAATTTGTATGGAAATAAAAAAAAACCTCGAATAGCCAAAGCAATCTTGAGAAAGAAGAATGGAACTGGAGGAATCAACCTACCTGACTTCAGGCTCTACTACAAAGCCACAGTTATCAAGACAGTATGGTAATGGCACAAAGACAGAAATATAGATCAATGGAACAAAATAGAAAGCCCAGAGATAAATCCACGCACATATGGACACCTTATCTTTGACAAAGGAGGCAAAAAATATACAATGGATTAAAGACAATGTCTTTAACAAGTGCTGCTGGGAAAACTGGTCAACCACTTGTAAAAAGAATGAAACTAGAACACTTTCTAACACCATACACAAAAATAAACTCAAAATGGATTAAAGATCTCAATGTAAGACCAGAGAAACTATAAAACTCCTAGAGGAGAACATAGGCAAAACACTCTCCAACATACATCACAGCAGGATCCTCTATGACCCACCTCCCAGAATATTGGAAATAAAAGCAAAAAATAAACAAATGGGACCTAATTAACCTTAAAAGCCTCTGCACATCAAAGGAAACTATTAGCAAGGTAAAAAGACAGCCTTCAGAATGGGAGAAAATAATAGCAAATGAAGCAATGGACAAACAACTAATCTCAAAAATATACAAGCAACTCCTACAGCTCAATACCAGAAAAATAAATGACCCAATCAAAAAATGGGCCAAAGAACTAAATAGACATTTCTCCAAAGAAGACATACAGATGGCTAACAAACACATGAAAAGATGCTCAACATCACTCATTATCAGAGAAATGCAAATCAAAACCACAATGAGGTACCATTTCACACCAGTCAGAATGGCTGCGATCCAAAAGTCTACAAATAGTCTACAAATAATAAATGCTGGAGAGGGTGTGGAGAAAAGGGAAGCCTCTTACACTGTTGGTGGGAATGCAAACTAGTACAGCCACTATGGAGAACAGTGTGGAGATTCCTTAAAATCCCACTGCTGGGCATACACACTGAGGAAACCAGAAGGGAAAGAGACACGTGTACCCCAATGTTCATTGCAGCACTGTTTATAATAGCCAGGACATGGAAGCAACCTAGATGTCCATCAGCAGATGAATGGATAAGAAAGCTGAGGTACATATACACAATGGAGTATTACTCAGCCATTAAAAAGAATACACTTGAATCAGTTCTAATGAGGTGGATGAAACTGGAGCCTATTATACAAAGTGAAGTAAGCCAGAAGGAAAAACACCAATACAGTATACTAACGCATATATATGGAATTTAGAAAGATGGTAACAATAACCCTCTGTACGAGACAGCAAAAGAGACATTGATGTATAGAACGGTCTTATGGACTCTGTGGGAGAGGAAGAGGGTGGGAAGATTTGGGAGAATGGCATTGAAACATGTAAAATATCATGTATGAAACAAGATGCCAGTCCTGGTTCGATGCACGATACTGGATGCTTGGGGCTAGTGCACTGGGACAACCCAGAGGGATGGTATGGGGAGGGAGGAGGGAGGAGGGTTCAGGATGGGGAACACATGTATACCTGTGGCAGATTCATTTTGATATTTGGCAAAACTAATACAATTATGTAAAGTTTAAAAATAAAATTTAAAAATATTTTATAATAAAATATCAACTAGTGTTTCTATGGCTGCAAGATCACTGCAGGCAGTGAGTGCAGCCAGGAAATTAAAAGATGTTTGCTTATTTAGAAGAAAAGCTACGACAATCCTAGACAGCACATTAAGAAGCAGAGATACCACTTTTCTGACAAAGATCCATATAGTCAAAGCTATGGTTTTTCCAGTAGTCATGTATGGATGTGAGAGTTATACCATAAGGAAGGCTGAGTGCCAAAGAACTGATGCTTTCAAACTATGGTTCTGGAGAGGATTCCTGAGAGTGACTTGGACAGCAAGATCAAACCAGTCAATCCTAAAGGAAATCAGTCCTGAATATTCACTGGAAGGACTGATGCTAAAATTCCAATACACTGGCCACCTGATGGGAAGAGTTGACTTATTGGAAAAGACTCTGATGCTGGGAAAGATAAAAGTGCAGGAGGAGAAGGGGGCAACAGAGATGAGATGGTTGGATGGTATCACTGACTCAATGGACCTCAGTTTGAGCAAGCTCCGTAGTTGGTGATGGACAGGGAAGCCTGGCCTGCTGCAGTCCATGGGGTCACAGAGCTGGACATGACTGAACAACTGAACAACAAGCTTAGGTAATTCTAGGACTACTAATCTGAGGCTTGCTTGCATTTGGGAACCACTTTACCAGGATAATGTAATATTCACCTTCATTCTACCAACATGTATGAGAACTTCGTTCCTGTTTGCCATGATGCTAAATGATATGGATGTAAACTGATGGGTCAGTTCCTGTATTCAAAATATAATAGGGTCTGATGTCTAACATTTCAAGGAAAAATCAAATGGGATGTGATAATGAACAAGAAGTCTCTATAGCTACACATTTTGGTTTTTGTCATTGTGTCTTTCTCCTGTCAGCTATAGAATATCAACATTAGGGATGATTCCCATGGAAACTGAGTTAACATATTTTCTTAAGGCGTACTTGGATTACTTTTCAGGAAATGGCTTTATGAGGCATGGCTTTTGTGAGCTTTCCTTCTCTCCCAAAGATGACAATAAACCTGGCTGAAATTAAAGTGGAATTTACTCTTTTTTCCCCTATTTTTATTGCTCTGTAAGACAGCTTTGAGTTCTAACACAGCTATTTGGAGAGGATTCATTTAATTTTTTCTTATTTTTTAATTTTAAATAAATATCCTGTGTGACCACGGTGGGCAAAGCTTTGTGAAATTAACCTAGCTTAAACTAGTTAAACCTTGTTAAACCTAGTATTTCTAGAATATCTAGAAATACTCTCCACGGGGTGGATGGGGGGGGTTGCTCTGGACATGCCACCAAGAGCAACTTCTATTTTCAGATTAAGTCTAGACGACTCCATGCAACTCTGAAAATAAATCCCCCTCTACCACCACCACAGCAACCCAACTGTTGCCATGGAAATTCTCTACTAACCCAGGGAATTGATTTACTGCATCCTTGATAGAGGAGACAACAAAAGGAAGATGAGAAATAAATGGTCTTGGGAATTGAATGATGCCAGTTCAGACCTCAGTTTGACACTTGCTGCCTAGGTTACTTCTGGCAAATTCATCTCTCTGAGTCACATTTCCCTCATCCTCAAAGTAGGGGTAAGTATCTCTCTTTAATCGTGTTGTTGAGAGGATACAGTAATGCACAGAGAGCAAAAGAAATGGTAGCCATGTGTGGTAAAGGAAAGTGGGCCCCCAGCGATGTCTGCATCCTAATCTCTGGAACTTGCGAATACCTTATCACAAAGGAAATCGCTGGACTTGCATGCTATTAAGACAGAGCAAGAGAAACAGCTGTCAGTGGTAGGTTGGAGCTGCCTGAAAGAATTTATATCACAGACATCATCAGATGCTACAACCAGAGACCCTCCCCTGCCCCAGAGAGCCTGTTGTTAAGCATTTCCAATACACCACCACTTGGTTTGCAACTAGTCAAGCAGTCTGATTCTACCCAAGGGTATCAAGGTCAGGAGAAATAGCTCTTAAACTAACCCCTTCTTAGGTGTAAAGCAATTTTAATTATCTCTTCTAATCCTTACAGCTGCCCTATAATAAAAAAAAAAAAAAGACAGCATTTTGTTCATTTTACATAAACAAAGTGAGGTTTAGAAACATGAGCTGATTGTCCAAGGTTACACCACCTTATAGAGCCAGGGTTCTCATAGATATCCTGATGCTGAAGCTCTTTTTTTTTTTTTTTTCTTTTTACACTGATATCCAGCATGTTGTTTGGTGTATCACTGTACTGAATGAATGTGTTGAATAAAAGATTACATGTGTCAACCAGTTTTGGAGCAGAGGAAATAGAAAACAGTTTTCCTTAGCCAGTTTAACTCTCTTGAAGAAAGGGCCTTATTGTACAATGAGAATGAGATACTTAGCTCAAAACTAACCCATGAAATGGGAAAATAGAACTGTCTTCCCAGGAGTGCCTGTGTGTGCTAAGTGTGACCAAATCATATTCATTATCTCCTTTAAGGCAAACAAAAACCCAGCAGATTTACAATTACCATCTTCCTTTACATAAAAATGAGACTCTGAGAAGCTAAACAACTTTCCCAGTTCTTGTAGTCAGTGAGTGACTTTGAGATTCAAACCCCAAAGTATGTCTGACTCCAACATCCACCTTATCCTATGTGCTCTATCAAGAAAAAGCTGTGAGTCTTTGTACGGCAAATGCAGAGAAAAAGAGAGCAAGCCGGGCAGTCAGGCAAGAAAAGGAAATTTATCAGAGCAAAAAGAGAGGTTGACTGGCTCTTAAGGAGAACCAGCGTTCTCCCTTTCTGATGGGAGTCCTTCTTATACCCCACCAATGAAAAATTCTCTGAAGGGATGGGAATCTGGTGGTCTCACAGCTTTGAGAAGATAGGCGCCAGTGAGGTAACAGGATGCCATTTGGGAAATTCAGTCAGTCTCATAGATCACTGTGATTTATTGTTTGCAAGGTCGACATAAGGAGCCATCTTATCAATGAGACCCCATGTGGGTCCTATTGGTCATAAGTGTCAACTGTAAAAAAAAAAAAAGCACAACCTAAAAGCTGAGAATTATGTTTTATTTGGTGGGCATAATCAAGGACTTAAGCCCGAAACACAGCCACTCACATAGTGCTAAGGGACTGCTTTGAAATAATAAAGGAGAAGCCAGGATATATAGGGGTTTTTGCAACAAAGACCAGACAGTTGGAACATCAAATGATCACTGTTAAAGAAAACCAGGTATCTCAAGTTAAAGAATTTAGTGCTTTTCTATATGCTGGAAGATTCAAGAGTCTGGGCTCACTGAAATCACTCCTTTGATACACCTCAACCACCTGGGGCCAGCACCCTGGGCTTTATCCTGAGTCTCCTCAGGCTCACCCTCAGGTATGGCTGCAATTGCTGCCAGCTAGATGGCGGGCTGCCGTCTATGGGGTCACACAGAGTCGGACATGACTGAAGCGACTTAGCAGCAGCAGCAGCAGCTGGTGGGCATCCTGTTTCTATCCTGAGGTCCCCCAAGGCTCATCATTGGGCCACTGTAATGCGAAGACTTGACAGCTGCAATATCCTTTGTAGACTGATATGGCAGGCAAGTTTTTCATTGACATTAGTTACTCACTGTTGTCCTGGCCACTCTTACCTTCTTCTTTCTTCAGGGGCGCAAACAGAAATTTGTTATTTAATTTGCCAGAAACTGACTAGCATTTGTCATATGCTCTACAGAGTACTCTATCTCTAGTGTGATGTACAGAAAATATTTGAAAAGTAACAGAAAGTGATGTTTAACAGCAAGATTTAGTTTGAAAATCTGGGCTAAAACTATGCTCTTTCTAGTGGTATTTTGTTGTTGTTCAGTTGCTAAGTTGAGTCTGACTCTTAGCGAATCCATGAACTGCAGCACACCAGGCTTCCCTGTCCTTCACTATCTCCCTGAGTTTTCTCAAACTCATGTCCATTGAGTCGATGATGACATCCATCTCATCTCTGTCTCCCACTTCTCTTGCCCTCAATCTTTTCCAGCATTAGGGTCTTTTCCACTAAGTAAATTCTTCACATCAGGTGGCTAAAGTATTGGAGTTTCTGCTTCAACATCAGTCCTTCAAATGAATATTCAGGGTTTATTTCCTTTACAATTGACTGGTGCGATCTCATTGCTGTTTAGGGGACTCTTAAGAGTCTTCTCCAACACAATTCAAAAGCATCAATTCTTCAGCACTTAGCATACGTTACGGTCCAAATTTCACACCCATACATGAATATTGGAAAAACCATAGCTTCTACTATATGGACATTTGTTGTCAAAGTGATGTCTCTGCTTTTCAGTACGTTGTCTATGTTTGTCATTGCTTTTCTTCCAAGAAGCTAGTGTCTTTTAATTTCTTGGCTACAGTCACCATCTGCAGTGATTTTGGAGCCCAGGAAAATGAACCTGTCACTGTTTCCACTTTTTCCTAGTGGTATGAATTTGAGCAAATTATGTAATCTTTTTAAGCATCATTTCATTTTCTGTAAAATCAGGGAAATAATAACTATTTGGCAAGACTGGTTGTTGGGATTAAAGGATGTAATACATGCTATAACACAATACTTGAAGGACAGTAAGATCTCAATGGCTGAAGGGAGAGAGCAAACTCATGAATGGATCCCAAGATTATGTGGGACAATTTGAATGATTATTATCACAGGTCAATCTTATGTAATGAGGAAATTTGAGCATAATAATAATACAAGCAAAAATATAATGATAAAAGCAAAGCCAGTTTGACTCTTCTAACTTTGGTCTAAGAATCTCACAGTTGCTACTTTTCCATATAATACTCTCCCTTTGCACATATTATGTAATATAATCCTCATAATATTTCTGAAAAAAAAAAAAGTGTTTTCTCCAGTTTTATAAAAGCAGCACACAAAAACCAGGAAATCTTTCCATGCTAACAGTAGCTACAGTAGCAGCATATAGATTTGAACCCAAGTTTTTCTGGAAAAAAAAAAAAAAGCTCATACTCTACTACATCATTATGTGACACTATTTCATACTATATGTGTGTGTGCATATTTGTTTTTCTGTTATTTTTGCTGCTAGAAATGCTATTTTCTCTGCTACATATCATAAGGGCAGGTATTATATGTCTCCTCTATACTGCCAGTATTTAGAGAATTTGATAATATTAGAGGCACAGTGAGTGATTTATTGGTTCTATTAACTGTATAAAAATTATAAATGATAGAAAATAATTTCTTAAGAAAGATTTTTTAAAGACATTCTATGTACAGAACACTACTCTACAGATTAGATTTGCAGAGGTGAAGAAGTAAAAGTATCTGCCTTCTAAGAGCTCACAATCTAGTGGAATTATGGAGAATCACCTCCATATATTTTTACTTAACTATGTAATATGAAAAACTGTAAAACCATGGAATCTTAGGGCTAGAAAAGACTCTGAAGTTCATATACAATTGACCTTTGAACAGCATGGATTTGAACTGTGTGGGTTCACCTACACACAGATTTTCTTAAGTATGTATTATAGTACTACATGAACTATGTAAAGTTTATTGAATCTGCAGACATGGAGCTGTGGATATGGAGAGCCAACTATCAAATTATATGTATTGACTTCTTACTGTCAAAGCTAAGAAATCTTATATTTTATCCTGTATATAAATATTTTATCTTGTGCCTAGGTCAATTATGGGCTTCCCTGGTGGCTCAGACAGTAAAGCATCTGCCTGCAATGCCAGAGATCCAGGTTTCGTCCCTGGGTTGGGAAGATCCCCTGGAGAAGGAAATGTCAACCAACTTCAGTATTCTTGCCTGGAAAATCCCATGGATGGAGGAGCCTGGTAGGCTACAATCCATGGAGTCACAAAGAGTTGGACACGACTGAGTGACTTCACTTCACTTTCACTAGGTCAATTGTAAAAGTTGAATTATAGTTTGGACGTATTTTAGCTAGAGTTATCAGGATCTGCTTATTAGATGTGGAATGTGAAGAGTGGCATCAAGGCTGTCTCTTAAGAGTTTTGGCTGGAGCCACTGCAAGGATGGAGTTGCTACCAAATGAGAAGGGGATGGGCCGTGGATGGAGCAGATCTGGAGTGAATACATGATGCTTATATTTTATTATATTGAGTTTAAGATTATTAAACCTCTGAGAGAAGATATCTTGTGAGAATATATGCAACTGAGCCTGTTTGGTGAACTGATTATATAATTGGAAATTCTTCAAATAATCTAACATATATAATAAATACATTTGAGAAAAGATATATAATAAAAATGTACAAATTTGAACCTTCAAAAATGTTTAATCATAGTGTACAATTATGCAAAAATAGTTTGCTGCAAAGACAAGTCAATAATTTTTTAAAGACTAATTTTACTTTTATATGCTAGTGAGAAGCAGTTGAAAAATTAAAACAATAGATTTTAAAATATGGATTAAAAAATCAATTACCCATGAGGAAATATATGTAAGATGTACACTGGAAACTGAAAAACATGGTTGAGAGCTTGATGGTAGCAGAATATGCCATCCCAAAAAAGCTTCTTTGCCATAAGGATTTTGGGGGTTGATTATTTTGACAAACAGCAGACACAGAAGAGGCTCTGAACACAGGGCAGAAATTACTCTTTTGTAGGAAATTTGCATTTGTAAAGGAAATATCCATTTGTAAGGGAGCCTTCCTCTCATTACCAGGAGAAGGATAACTAAATCAAACAGAATTTTATCTAAGGAGAAGGCACCAACTTAAGTCAGTGAAAAAAACATGACCTTGATCATCATGCTTTTCCTGGTAACTCTTCTACAACTTGTTGCCCCATACCTCTCCTCCCACAAGATACACACCTTTCTTCTTTTGTCTTTAGCCAAAGATAGTACTTAAGTCAGAGTTCTAAGCCACCTCAGAGTTATTCATTTTTCCCTGGCTATCTTTCAAATATACATGAGACATACACAGTAACAAATTTGTTTTTCTCTTATTGATCCATCTTTTATTACAGGGGGTCTTAGCCAAGAACTAAGAAAGATAGGAGAAAAATTATTTTTCCTTCCCAACATACCTCTACTGCTTAAGTATCCCTTGAAACTTACCTAGCCCTCAGTCCATCTATCACCAGCCAAAGAAACTTTCTTTGCACCATATCCCTGTTATTTACCTGTTTATTGGACTTAAATGAATTATTTAAGCCATATAATAAAGCCTAGCCTCTTCAGAATGGCATGCAAAGCTTTCAAATTTTTCATTTTTTTTTCAACTTCATCTCTCCCTGTGCTGTGCTTAACCACTCAGTCGTGTCCAACTCTTTGCGACCCCATGGACTCCACTGTCCCGCCAGGCTCTACTGTCCATGGAATTCTCCAGGCAATACTGGATTGGGCTTTCATGCTCTCCTCCAAGGGATCTTTCCAACCCAGGGATTGAACCCAGGTCTCCTGCATTGCAGGTGGATTCTTTACTGTCTGAGCCACCAAGAAGTCCAAATAGGCTGGGCTTGTCATGAATTCAAATTTCCTATCATTTCCCGAATCACAGAAGTTCTTTTCTCTTCTGTGCTTCCACACAAATATTTTTCTGTATTGAAAAATATTTTTCCTTTCTACTTGGAAACTTCCAACTTACGTTTAAGGAAAAAAACTTATTCATTGATGAATTCATTCACTTACTGAGTATCACTGTGTTCAGGTATTGAACTACTGTACCTGAATTAGTATATCCTATCTAGGTTCAGTGCAAAATGAAAGCATCGGCCTCTTGCTAAAAAAATGAATATGAATGTTAAGAGAGCAACAGCAGAACATTAAGGCCAGAATGAGGCCCTTCTAATTTTTGCACAGGTCACATGCTCATAAACCAGCCCTGATCTCCTCTCTCATTTTGGCTACTGTTGTCAAGAAACAACAGTTCAATGATAGGGCAGAGTCTCAGTTCCTTCTCTCTTACTGAAGACTGAGTCTTTCATACATCAGGAAACATTACACCGGCAAGCTTTCAAGCCTCATGATTCTTAAGAGTTTTAATTTCCAAAGGTGACTGGATCCTCTTCTAGTTCTTGTTTAGAAATATGCTGGGAAGGGGTTTGGTTGGCCTAGCTAAGGCCAATCAGCTGTGACCAAGAGGCAGAGAGTTGACCACAGAACAGCCCCCCAACAAACACAGGAGAGCCACTCAGGTGTGCAGGACTGAGACGTGAGGGAGGAATAAACAGTTTTGCAGAGAAAGGACATGCTAGTCCAAGAGTAAAGGAGTAGTGTTAGACAGTCAAAAACAGTATTTTTTTTGGCCAGACCTTGCAGCTTATAGGATGCTAGTTCCCCAACTAGGGATTGAACCCTGTCATTTGGCATTGAGAGCACCACTGGGCCACCGTGGAATTCCCACTAGCCATTTTAATGATGGTGATGATAATTATCTTCATGATGTATTATATACCACAGATTCCTTATGAGTAGTTCCACCATATTATGCACCAGGGGTGAAAATACTGATTTAAATGTGCTGCTTCTCAAAGGCATCACTGTGAGATACAGATGTACCTCAATGATTTGAACACATAAATTCTGCTGTACTGGTTAAAGAAATACCCTTGGCACTTTATTGTCTTGCCTGGTAGTGATGATATTCATTTCATATTAAAATTTGGAACAACAGTATTAAAATAATATCCAGGATGTCTGCTATTGTGTGGGACATATGCTGGATGATATATATGAAATATACTTTTTCATATGTATTACTGAATATATATATAATATACACACTACATATATACATGTATGTATTCATTTACTCACCAAACATTTCTATGAGGTTAAAAGAAAACAAATATAAAATGTTTATTATTATGAAGGAGCTAGGACCATAAACATATTGAATTTCCTTTCTTTGGAAAAAGAAGGGGTTAAACAGCCCTGATTACAAATGAGCACCTACAGCAGCCACCTTAATCACCAATGTATTAAGTCATCTCAGTTTCTGTAAAAGAAACGTGTTTCTCCAGCACCTTCTTGGCCTCATTTTGTAGGGTTGATGGAGTTCAACAGAAATGGTTACTCAGTCTTGGAAAACAGACTGAGTTTGTTTAAAGAGAAGAATAAAAAGCACCCTCGGGTGTGAACTGCTTTAGTGAGGAACCTGAGGAAAGAAAGCAGCTTTTTTGACTCATGAGTGTGGTTGCTAAATGGAAGGCATGAAATATCCTTGATGGATCCGATGTGAGTCAAACACAGGACAGATGATGGGCAGGGTGGGGATAATACTTAAACATAACTCTTTCCTTGGTGTCAGATACAGTATAAGATTTGGAAAGGGGCAGGGGTGTAAGGAATTGTAGGGAATATAGGCTTGTGCTCCTTCCAGGAGGTGCCCAGGGTAGGGGGGGGCACTTATACTCCTTAAGCCTTTGATTTGAGGAGCAAGAGAAGAGGGGGTGGCAGGGACTCATGAAACTTGTTTCGCTCCAAGTATGTGATAAGCAACTTAAAAAGTTTTTTTTAATTTATTTCTCCCAACTTCTCAGAAAACAAGGTCCCGCTTCATGGATGAGCGACTGAGGCACCCAGGTAAACAGTGGGGCATCTCTGACTCCAATGTTCACACTCCTGCTGCTGCACCACCCAGCTTCACAACAGGCGAGTGTGCCTGACCCTGCTTTGGTGTGTGTATACTTCCAATCCATACAGCACACACAGTCTGACGGCTAACTTTATGCAGGCCACTGGGCCACACAGAAATGAAACACAGAGTGCATGGACAACCTAGTTGAGAAGACAGACTCATACTTACTATTCCAAGTGTAAAGCAGACTGTGATGGGTGCTATAAATGAGGGTACGAACCAAGTCTTTGAAAGGAATATTTCTTGTTATAAATGAGGGTACAAACGAAGTCTTTGAAAGGAATATTTCTTGTACACACTATTCCCTTGTAGGTATTTGTGCCTTGAAAGTGAAAGTATTAGTCACTCAGTCATGTCTGTCTCTTTGCACCCCCATGAACTGTAGCCTGCCAGGATCCTCTGTCCATGGAATTCTCCAGGCAAGAATAGTGGAGTGTGTTGCCATTACCTTCTCCAGGGGATCTTCTCGACCCAGGGATCGAACCCAGGTCTCCTGCATTTTAGGCAGAGTCTTTACCATCTGAGGCACCTTGGTACATGTTATTTGGCCCCCTTGCCCTCTACGTGATTTTAAAGTCAGGAAGCTGCATGACTACTGCTGAGTCACATACTCCCTGATCTTCCATTTCCACTGACATTTAGAAGGTGATCATGTCAAGGGTCATTAAATTCTTCTCCAGACAACTTTTGAAAGAGTCTTTGAAACTCTAGATCACAAGATGTCTATACCAAAAGTGGTACATTATAAGAAGGCAAAAATCTGGTTAGAAATCAGGAGAGGCAATGTTTTCTGGAATCTGGGTCAACTCATGTAGGAAGAAGAAAACCATTTCAAATTGCATGTAGACACATTACATCAAACATACTGCTCTCTGCTGAGGGTTATGACAAAGATGATTCAGAGTCTCCAACTTTCCATTAATCTCAAAATGTAGCTACTAAAAACTATCCAAAGCAAGTCTCCTGTGTTGAATTAGGGGACAGAAAAAGTAGAATTATTTGTCTTCTCAACAGGTATTTCCAGGGAGTGGGAAAGAGAGGAGGCATCTCTAAGTCAGACATGGGTTCAGATCCCATACGTGCACGTCGCATAAGTGACTTATCCTATAGACCCTCAATTCCCTCCTTTGCAATCCAGGACTGGTGCTATCTGTGTTAAATATCTTAATGAATATTAAAGAGCCTAGTATGTATAAAGTATGCAGCAAAGAGCCTGGTACCTATTAGACTCTAAAAAGAGCTTGCATATTCCTCTGCTCTGTATTCAGTTGATTTCATCCTATTCCAATTGCTTTGGGCACAAGAATGATTCATTAATAGTTTACTTGCTCGCAAAAAGACTCCATAGACATCTTTTACTTGAAGCCTGTATTATTGATCTTGCTTTTGCTTTTTAAGTGCACACATCTGAGACAGTCTATAACTTAGAAGAGAGTATTTTTACTACCAGTTGGGAAATTTTATACTTTTAAAGTACGTAGAATGAACATACATAAATATACATTTAAAACAATTCTTCAAACTTGCCCCCAAACTAATGAGAACCATAAATTAAAATCTGCATTCTTCTTGGTAACCTCTCCCACATGTCTAAAATCATGGGACAGCCAATATGCCTACAGATTTGACCCTGAAGCTTTACTTGCTGACACTTTTATTAAAATTCCACTTGGAAAGGCTGTAAATATTTTATCATTGTAGGTTTTTGCAAACACGGATATTTTATGCCTCCAGCAATCTCCAGTTTCTAAATATTTCATCTTCTTGGGTAGCATGCAATATCTGAAACAAAGTTCTGCTGCCAAATTTCCCAAATCTTAAAAAACTGAAGTTCTTGAAGTTAATACTGATTAGTGTTTGGATATATATTTTTGTAATTTCCTCTGTAGACTTGGTATCATTGTTCTCTTTTAAAGAAACTAGAAAACAGAAGAAATGTTATCAATGGAAGGATTTATCCCCCAAATTTTCAGAACAAATGCATACATTTGCCTAAATTTTAGAGAATTGTAAAGCACCAGTCCACTTGGAATTGCTTTTAAGAGCTGAGAATGAAGATATAGCTCCAGAATTCATTCAAAGGCAAACTACGCTTCCAAAGTGGATGCTACGAATGGTGTCCACTTTTATTTTTAATACCCAGAGGGAAAGACGTCTCCAAGTAAGTCTCAGCACCAGTGGAAAATATAGACTTTCTTTCTTTCCAAGACAAAGGCAGAAAAGCAGAGTGATCAGGACGCTAGAATTGAGTTAGGGTCTGACCAAAAGACAAAAAGAAGATGGAACCTGAGACAGACATGAGTCAGAATCCCAGTCATGATATGACTACAAGCAGCCACCAAGAGTCTGGAAGAACTGGCACTAGAAATGATATCTATTTGCCACCTCAGGATTGAATGATTTTTAAAATTTTTTTTGCTATAAATCTAGGTTATATTCACCAGAGGAAAAAAAGAAAAACATTCCAAATGTTCAACTGGATAGATGAATAACCTCTAAAAGCTACCAACTCAGTGAAAATGTTAGTCAGTCAGCTGTGTCCCACTTTTGAGACCCTATGGACTGTAGCCCGCCAGTTTCCTCTGTCCATGAAATTCTCCAGGCAAGAATACTAGAGTGGGTTGCCATGCCCTTCTCCAGGAGATCTTATCAGCCTATGGATCAAACCTGGGTCTTTTGCATTACAGGCAGATTCTTTACCATCTGAGCTATCAGGGAAGCCCCAACAACTTTGTAGAGATAGTGAAAATTGTGACTAGTTGAAATGAACATCTGACCTTCTCCAGGGAAAGGCCCTACCAGTTACTATGAATTCACTCAGTGCCTGCTCTTCAAATGCACTACTTTCACTTCCCCAATATACCATCTTCCCACCAACCACAGGGCCTTTGCACATGCTGTTACATTTAGGGAGAAAAACTTTTCTTCCTCACCCCTTGCTTTCTACTCTTTTCCTCTAATAACATTCCTGCTCACCTTCATATCTCACACCAGTCAACTCTATAGAGTAGCCACTTTCCCTGAATCTCAAGATACAAAATCACTTTTTGAGTGCAAACCTCAGGTGCAACTTTGCATTTACTTTCAATTTTGAAAATGAACAAGGGCCTCCTTTCTAGACTCTGGACCCTACAACAGCAGAGGCCTATCTGGTCTTGCTCAGGACCGTTATCTTCAGCACTATGCTTAACAACTGGCATGCATTGGGTGCTGAATAAATACTTAAGAACTACATCAATGAATAAAATGTCACACGTTTCAATGCTCATTGTTTCTAAAATTCTAGCAAGGCATATTGTTATAGTCTTGGGGTTCTTTTTCTTAGTTTAGTAGGGTGAGGAATGCAAATTTTTCACCAGTTCCCAACTATGCCTCTGGGTTTTTTTAAGAGTTCCTTACTTGAATAATTATGGCAATAATTTCTGTTACTATTTTCCACAAGACAGAATGGCAGAAGGTACCAAGGATGTGGTCATAAGACAAACCAAAGTTCCTCATGGAGTAAGGACCACGAGGCTCTCCAGTACAGCAGGACCCAGATACAACCCCTGCTGATGCCTGCTATTGCACTTTGAAGCTTCCATGGTGGCTCTGATGGTGAACAATCTGCCTGCAATGTAGGAGACCTAGATTCAATCCCTGGGTCAGAAAGATTCCCTGGAGAAGGGAATGGCTACTCACTCCAGTATTCTTGTCTGGAGAATCCCATGGACAAAGAAGCCCAGCAGCGGGTCACAAAAGTCCTAGCAGAAGTCCATGGGGTTGCAAAAAGTTGGACACAACTGAGCAACTAACACACACACACCCAATGCACTTTTAGTTTTATTGCTTCCTACCAAGGTATTCTGTCTGAAGGCTTTTATTTCTAACGCAAATATTCTCAGAAATGGTGCCGCTGTTGCTAACACTTAGGCAGGAATTAAGTTATCTGTGTAAATTTGCTGATACTAGATATTGGTGTGGAGGCCGATGATAAGTAGGGCACTTTAACACTGAAATGGGCTGCTTGAGGAAAGAATAAGGTGCCCACTGCTGTGGATATTCCACTGAAGCGAACTGCCTACTTTTAAAGAGCCCTGTGGAAGGGATTACTGCACGGGGTGCATAAATGGAGGAGTGGCCTAAGATTTCCTCTGACTCTCAGATGCTATGAGCTTCTGGCACATTTCTGATGAACTGGAAAGGAATGCCTTTCAAACGCATATGAAAGGCGTGGGGGAAAGGCACTCTCTGGTACAAGTCTGGAAAAAGACATGTGCTGGCCAAATGACTTTGGGAAAAACAACTTTTTAAGTCTGTTTCCATTTCTTAATAATGGCTTTTGAAGGATTTGGAAATCATCAAAGAGGACACATGCTATAAAATTCTACATGAACTTGTTGCACTATGCATGTGGGTTGTTTTTTTTTTTTTTTTGCTACTGTTACATCAAGAAAAACTACATCTTCATTGCTTTATGATTTCCATGGGCTGAAAGGAAAATTTCAGGACAAGTAGCATCAAGGAAGGAACACAATTATTCTTCTCTATCCCAGTGTCCTAAAAGGCAGAAATAAGAGTTGAGTCATCCAGGGATGGTGTGCCTGAAGACAGGAACATTGAGAGGAGTTATGAAAGACAAACTAAGCTGGAATAAGGTGCAGCTGTTCTGCACTTGGTCATGTCAACTCTTTGCAACCCCATGGGCTGAAGCCTACCAGGTTCCTCTGTCCATGGAATTTTCCAGCCAAGAATACTGGAGTGGGTTGCCACTTCCTTCTCCAGGAAGGAGAAGGCAGGGCATCTTCCTTCTCCAGGGATCAACCCACGCCTCTTGTGTTCCCTGCGTCGGCAGCTGGATTGTTTCCCACCGTGCCACCTGCGAAGTCCTCCACGTAAGTAAGGTGGGAGTGAGCCAAAACCTTCTAAACTAAAACTAAGAAAACAGCACATGCCAAGTCCCAAAGCCTATTTTCATCCTCCACTAACATTTCAGGGTTAGTCCAGCAGAGACTGACACAGAGGAACTAAAATCCCACTGACTTTCTAGGATCCCCCACATCTGGAAAGGGAAGAGACAAGGAAGAATGTTTATTATATTGGTCAGGTCATAATGCATAAAATCCATAAGCTTGCTCACAAAACAGCAACAAATAACATTTAAGTAAGTGTCTAAAGGTGGTATCTGTCCCTTATTGAACATTCATCTTCACCAGCTTAGAAACTCACTCCAAAGGTCACCTTTATATCGGAGTATAATTGCTTTACAATGTTGTGTTAAGTTTCTGCTGTACAATAGCATGACTCAGTCCTAAGTATACATATACCTGCTCCCTACTGAGTCTCCCTCCCACCCCTCACTCCCCCGCTCTAGGTTGTCACAAGGCGCTGGGTTGAGCTCCTGGGCTATGTAGCAGCTTCCCACGAGCTGTCTACTTCACGTGAGCTAGTGTGCATCTGCAATGCTCCTCTCTCACCTCGTCCCACTCTCTCCATCCCCCACACCCACAGTCCTTTCTCTACATCTGCCTCTCTACTGCTGCCTGCAAACAGGCACATCAGTACCTTTCTTCTAGATTCCATATATATGCGTTAATATATATTTTTCTCTTTCTGACTTACTTCACTCTGTATGACAGACTCTGGGTTCATCCACATTGCTACAAATGATCCAATTTCACTCCTCTTTTTTGGCTGAGGAATATTTCACTGGATATATGCACCACATCTTCTTTATCTATTCATCTGTCAGACATTTAGGTTGCTTCCATGTCCTGGCTGTTGTAAAGAGTCCTGCAATGAACATTGAGGTACATGTCTTTCTGAGTTATGGTTTTCTCAGGGTTTATGCCCAATAGTAGGAATGTTGCATCATATGGTAGTTCTATGCTTAGTTTTTAAGGGATTTCCACACTGTTCTCCATAGTCGTTCTATCAATTTACATTCCCATCAGTACTGTAAAAGCCTCTTCTCCACACCCTCTCACCTTTTGTCAGATACATCACTATTCCTAATGTTTACCTAATTTTAATCTCTCCCACATTCTCTGACCTGCTGTTACAGAGAAAAAAAAGAGGAGGAGGAGGAGGAGGAGGGGGAAGAAAAAGAAGAAAAGAGGGGGTAGTGAAGAGCTGCTAGTGTTTCCCTTTTTCACCCTTCTCTCATGCATATTTTTCTCTTCCTTCCTTCCTTTATTAATTCCCATCAAATCCTTCCTGTTACACTTACTAGAAATCTCATTTCATTTCTAACTACCTCCTTTGAGTCCTCAAAATTCATGCAGGTTTTTTCTCTACATCCAACACCAACTAAATAATAGCTTTCCAGTTTTGTTTCCTCTGGTTTGTTCACCCTCAGTAAATCATGTCTGTACATGAGAAGTAACACAGGGCCTTTCCAAACTGCAGATGCTTGAGCCTTCCTTCCAGAGATGAGGGTTTAATTGCCGGGGGTGTGTTCCTTCCATAAATATTTATTAAAAGCTTCCCAAGTGATTCATGTGCACTAAGAGCTATTAATAAAAACCACTGCAGACTGATCCCAGGGCAAGGTTACCATATGTATCTGTTTTTCTGATTCTTGCACCGACTCCAGTACTCTTGCCTGGAAAATCCCATGGACGGAGGAGCCTGGTAGGCTGCAGTCCATGGGGTCGCTAAGTCGGGCACGACTGAACGATTTCACTTCCACTTTTCCCTTTCATGCATTGGAGAAGGAAATGGCAACCCACTCCAGTGTTCTTGCCTGGAGAATCCCAGGGACGGGGGAGCCTGGTGGGCTGCCGTCTATGGGGTTGTACAGAGTCGGACATGACTGAAGCGACTTAGCAGCAGCAGCAGCACCTAATACGGTCTCAGTACATGCTCGCTGAATTAACCAAAAGTGCAGCCTATTTTGTTGTTCCTGGATTCTACAGCATTTCATGGGGCTCCCATTTCAATTTTCAGAGTTGTTTTGGAGAATGTGCAACACCACATCCCATCAGGAAAGTGTAAACTCTTCTCCCTAATGAATTTTATCCTTCCATTAGCCTCATTCAACTTTTATCAACAACAGTTCTATAAACGTCAGCCTGAAAGCACATGGAAGCATATTTCCCAAGGCTGCTAAGTCAGTCTCCTCTGCCCCAATAGAACAACAGATATACTGACCTGCAATAATGTTAATAAGCCACAGAAGGTCAGGGATTCTAATAGAGGAGTAAATTCCACACATTCATACTGAACAGTTAATTATCCCAGAATAAAGTAATAACCAAAACTGTACTTAATGCTAGAAATCTTAAAAGTATCATCCCATTTCAGAAAAGATTTTAGGACACTAATGATCATAATCAGGCAGGAAAGTCCTTCAGCTCATGGGCCAACCGAAAGTATCTTAATGTTAGAGAATGTGGCGTGGCTTATGTAGCATCTAGAACCACTTGCTGCATTGAATATGGTATTATGTTTTGCAGATTTTTCCTTTTCACCTTAAGTCACATGAGAAATTTCATGCAAAGGGAGGAGAAGGCTCAACAAAGGCATCAATACAGGAAAGAACAAAAAACTAAGTTATCAAATTTATTGGTATTAAGTTGTTCATGAATTTTGTTATATTCTTTTTAGTGCTTGTAGCATATACCTACAGTGATATACTTTTGTTTATTCCTCATATTAGTGATACATTTTGTGTTTTCTTTCTTATCTAAGGGTTTATCATCATTAATATTTTCAAAGAACCAACTTTAGTTCTGTTAATTTTCTCTATTGCTTTCTACTATGAATTTCTGTTGTCATCTGTAGTATCTCTTCTTTCTCGTTACTTTTAAGACTTTATCCTTAGTTTGCAATATTTTGATTAAAATGGGCATTGGTGTCATTTTGTTTATCTTGCTTGGGGCTTGCTGAATCTTGGATTTATGAGCTTGTATTTTACATGAAATCTGAAAAATTTTAATCATCGTTTCCTTCATTTTTCCCACACATTGCCTCCCTCTACCCCTTAGCTCTTTCTTGGCTTCTTCTAGGACTCCAATTACACGTCTTGCTACTTGTTACTGTCCCATAGTTTACTGAGATTCTTTTTACTTCTCCTTATTTAAGATTTAATAATTTCTATTCCTCTGTCTTCAAGGTCACTGATACATTTTTTTTCCTACAGTTTATAATTTACTTACAAGTTTATCTGATAAACATTTTTCAGGTATTTTTTCAATATCAAAATGCTCATTTTTCTTTTATAGTTTGCATTTTTTTCCACTACAATACTTTAATCTGTTCCCTCCTTATTCTTATTTATTCAAGTTCTTATTTCTGCTTAGAATGCCTATTCTTAATCATTGTCCCCTTTCCTATGTCTTTTAAATTGGTCTTTTTCTTCTTGATTTGCAATATTTTAAAGTAGAATCATGACATTAGTTCTTTGATATATGTTGCAAATATTAACTTATTCATAGAGTGGGGGTCTTTTTGTGTGTGTTTATTTTGACTATATTTGTAATAGTTGCTTCATGTCCTGGTAAGTTAATTCTACCATCTTTGTCACTTCTGCATGTCCTTAATACTTGATTCATTTTTCTCTTGATTGTGGGTCATTTTGCTGTGTCTTTGCATGTCTAATGTTTTACTTAATCCTAGATGTTGAAGATGCTATATTTTTGGTCCCAGTTAAAGAGAGAAATTTTAACATGCAGACTATCGGTTTACTTGTGCTTATCAGCTTGATCATCTTGAGACTTTTTATAAATTTTGTTAGAGCTGGGCTGAATCCTCAGATGTGGCAAGGATCAAGGTTATTTTCAGATTTTTGCCTTTTAAAATAAAACTGCACTAATTATTTTTGTACATGTATCTCTGTGTATGTGTGAATATGACTAGGTAAATCTCTAAAACTAAGATTGCTAGATTAAACAGTTACATACAGTTTTACCTTATGGTCAATACAGTTGGCTTTTTCCAAAGAGTTTCTCAATTTACACATCCACAAACAATGCTTATTTCTCCACACTCTTCCCAAAGTTATGTATTATCAAACTTTCATATCTATCTCATTTGATATGTGAAATACAGACTCAATATTTTCCTTTGCATTTCTTTTAGTATTATTAAAATAGAACATTTTCATTTGTTTATGAGTTACTTACATTTCTTTTAGTCTAAAATGCCTATTCTTAATCATTGTCCCCTTTCCTACTTCTAAGTTGGTCCTTTTCTTATTGATTTGCAAGATTTTAAAGCAGAATCAAGAGATTAGTTCTTTGACACGTTACAAATATTAACTTTTACATACAGAGGTTTAATTTACTTTTTTACATTTTGTAGTTTAATTTGACTTTCTTTTGGATGGTTTCCTACACAGTTGTTTAAAATGTTTACATAGACAACATTTTCAATAATTTCCACTCTGGTTTTCAGTTTTCATAACCTTTTTTCCCTAATACATGACTATTTAAAAATTGTCAGGGACTTCTCCGGTGGTCCAGTGGTTGGGAATCCGCCTTCCAGTGCAGATGAAGGGTTTGATCCCTGGTCGGCTAACTAAAGCCCCATATGCGGCGTGGCAACTAAGCCCCTGCCACCGATGCTGAGCCTGCCCACTGCAGAGCCAGGTGCCACAACTAAAGAGACATCTGTATGCCACAGCAAAGAGCCTGTGCTCCACAACAGAGACCCTGCATGCCACACCTAAGACCACAAAAATCCAAACACATAATAAATAAAAGATTTTTTAAAAAATTGTCCTATGGGCATCCTTTGACACATTAATATTTCAAATTTCCAACATTTAAATTTTTTATCCATGGGAAACAGATTTTTAAGAACTGAAGTAATGATTTTTTAATAATCAGTTGACCCATTCACTGAATAATTTCAGTACCTGAGTGACTGATTAGAAAGTTAGCTCAATGATGTTTCTCTTTCCCGTTATGAATGCTGTGTTTATGTTCTACTCACACACACACACATAATCCTAGAAACCTTTACAAATCCAACATAATGGGTTAAGTTTGCTAACACTTGTTTTCTGGTGCAAATTCTAATACATACATGCACATATAAATATGTAGAATATATACAATATGCTGGGTTAGAAAATGTCTGATTTACTGATTCTAACACCTCTATCTTAACTGCACACAATATTTACAATAGTTATCGTGTTGTTCCTTTCTCCTTTTAAAACTAAAATGCATTTTGTAACCATAAGTCTAAGTCATGAGACTTACCGTGAATTCTCTCAGGGAGAATTTCTGCCTGGCCATATAGCAGTTCAGAGGAATGCCTTGCTCATGAGAGGGAATGAAATTCCCGTGCTCAACTGTGAGTGTGATTGGATTTACAGATTAACAAAATGAGAAAGATCAAAGCCCTGTTATCAAGCAGACCTACAAGTCTAGAGCTTGCTCTTCGAAGAAAAATTGCTCTGTACCCTTAATCTTTCTAATCTTGACCTCACAGTGGGGTTTTATACTTAAGACACTGCCATCAGGATGCAAAATTCAACCTCAGGCCACATTCCACTTTCTCTTAACGTGGGTGTACATGCCCTCAGTGACTTAATTGGCAACTGTATGGAAACTTCAGGCTTCAAACAGAATTTCTAATTCCATTAAACTGATGTTCAGCAGAGCACACTGATTTTTGCAGTTACTAAAGAAATAACTAGGCACACATGCTTACTTTTAATTAATCACAGTCTCTTTTTTCCCCAAATGGTATGGACTTTGATGTTCTCATCTACACTACATCTTCTTTGTCAGTTCATCCATTGATGGGTACTTTGATTCTTGGCTATGTAAGTTACTGCAATGAACACACAGGTGTGTGTGTGTGTGTGTGTGTATATAGGTATATACATATATATACATATATGTACATATGTATATGTATGGTATATGTACATATACATACATACTGCCATGAACACACAGGTGTATGTGTGTGTATATATATATATATATATATGAATTAGTATTTTGTAGTCTTTGGATAAATATCCAGAGTGGAATAGCTGGATCACATGATAATTCTATTTGTAATTTCTTGAGGGATCTCTGCTATGTTTTCCATAGTGGCTGCACCATTTTATGCTCCCATCAACAGTGTATGAACATTCCCTTTCACCACACCCTTTCCAACGTGTGTTATTCCCTATATTTTTAACAACAGTCATTCTAATGAGTGTGAGATGGTATCTCACTGTAGGTTTAGTTGCATTTCTGTAATGATTAGTGTTGAGTATTTTTTCATATGCCTGTTGGTCCTATGTAAGTCTTCATTGGGGAAATGTCCATTAAAATCCTCTAACCATTTTTAATTGGTTTTGTTGTTGTTGTTGTGTAAGTTCTTCATGTATATTTTGGATGTGTGTGTTAGTTGCTCAGTTGTGTCTAATTCTTTGTGACTCCATGGACTGTAGCCCACCAGACTCCTCTGTCCATGGGATTCTCCAGGGAATAACTGGGGTGAATACCCATTTCCTCTGCCAGATCAAACCTGGGTCCCCTGCATTCCAGGCAGATGCTCTACCATCTGAGCCACCAGGGTAGTGCATTTTGGATATCAACTCCCTCTTGGATATATGATTTGCAAATATTTTCTCCCATGAAGTATGTTGTGTTTTCATTTTGTTAACAGTTTCCTTTGCTCTGCAGAAGCTTTTAGTTTGTAGTCCTATTTGTTTATTTTTGCTTTTGTTCCCTTTGCCTGAGGAAACATTCAAAAGAATATTGCTAAGATGAATGTCAAAGAGCATACTGTGTTTCTTCTTAAAGTTTTATGGGTTCAGGTCTTAAAATCTTTCAATGATTTTGAATTAATTTTTTTTGCTATGTAAGACAGCAGACTAGTTTCATTCTTTCACATATGGTTGTCCAGTTTTCCCAACACCATTTATTAAGAGAATATCCTTTCTCAATTGTATTCCTTTGCTCTTTTGTCATAAATTAACTGTCCCTATAGGTGTGGGCTTATTTCTGGGCTCTTTAATTCTACTCCATTGATTTGCAAGTCTTTTTTTTTTTTAATGCAGGTTGGTAAATATCCTTTCAGGTTTTATTTTGTGAATATTTTCATTTTACATAGTGAGAATCACATACACATGTATTTCTGTATCTTCCTTCCTTCATTTAGTGCCACATAGCATAAACATCCTCAGATAATACTAAGAATTCTGCATAATTATTATCCTTAAGAGCTTCAGAATATCCTTGCCTCAAACCAGCCTACTGTTTAACCAATTCACTGTTTCTAGACACCTTCAGTGTTTCCACTATTGTGTTATGAAAAACAATATTGTGATAAATTCAAACTCTGCTCCACATTTTGGATTTTTTTTTAACAGACAACTAGAATTACTAGGTCAAAGGTAGAGAACAAATGTTCCCACTCAAATTGCCAAATCATCTTCCATAAAAACTATATGAATTTATAGCTTCAGTGGCAGACAGAGCTGGTCTCATTACATCCTTACCAGCACCGAGGTTTCTGTATTTGTTTTGGTTTTTAGGTCCTAACTGATTTGATTGGCTTACACACGTATTGTTGGCTTACACACATATTGCTGAGGCTCTGACATGTCTCTGAGGAAAGCTAAGTTCAAGTAGAACTGTAGGTCACTGATGTCCTTATTTCTGTGAATTCCCTGTTCCAAGGCATAGGGATGGAGAGATGGGAGTAGGGAGAGATTAGCGGTATCTTCTCATGATCTCTTTTACCCGATCAACAAACTTGCAGACTTGGGTATAGACACCTGGCTCACTGCGTGGGCCACAAGGGAAACTTCCCCATGACACCAGGCCTTGCAAGGTACCTCTGCACATCAGTGGTCTCCTTGAGTCACTGTTGCAGGCACACCACTCCACAGGTGCTGTAGTTGAGGATGCCAGCACGGAGCATGGAGTATCCCAGCAAGTCCTTACAAACCTTCCTTAAGTCTTGGGGGGAGATGAGCTTGACATCTGTGCACATGAGCTATGCTGGAAAGGTCACATCAGGGCTACTGGTGGTGCCCCAGCCATAAACAGTACACGTGGTCTGGGGCGGGTTGTGGGTCACAGTGGGAAGGCAGGTTGACGTTCTTGACATTGGATGACAGCCTGGCCCAGCCATTTGGCTTCACCAGCATGAGGCTGTTAGTGCAGGTCTGGGTGGCATAACCTGGATGGTGGACAGGACAGCATGGCCTTGATGTTCTGGCCTCCCACCAGCCGATCACTGTGCATGTGCAAATTGTACTCATTCATCTTCCAGTGGGCAGTGGTGAGCACCCACTGCCTGCTGAGCAGCACGCCTCCACAGTGGGGCTGACTGCCCTTGTGCAGGGCCACCTGCCAGTGCTGGAAGCCTCTTGGACATGGGACTCCATCAATAATCTCCAAACTCTCATCACCCTGGGCGTCCTGTGCAGCAGATCCCAGGACAAAGGACAGCAATAGGATCAGCAAGGGTGCTGCCATGGCGACCTCTGAGTCTTTCAGGGGCTACCAGCAAGGGAGGGTTCTCTTCTGCTGGGGCATAAATGAAGCCCCTTCTCAGCTCTGGAAGGTCAGATCTGATCTGGGCACCAGACTCCGTTGGGAGCCAGGCACTGATGTCTACTTTTTCTAACAACTTAGTTCAGTCTTTCAGATGTGTTCACTTCTTTGCGACCCCATGGACTGCAGCACACAAGGCTTCTCTGTCCTTCACCATCTCCCAGAGCTTGCTCAAACTCATGTCCATTGAGTTGGTGATGCCATTCAACCATCTCATCCTCTGTCGTCCCCTTCTCCTCCTGCCTTCAATCTTTCCCAGCATCAGAGTCTTTTCCAGTGAGTCGGCCCTTCACATCACGTGGCCAAAGTATTGGAGCTTCAGCTTCAGCATCAGTCCTTCCAAAGAAAACTCAGGATTGATTTCTTTTAGGATTGACTGGTTGGATCTCCTTGCTGTCCAAGGGACTGTCAAGAGTCTTCTCCAACACCACAATTCGAAGGCATCAATGCTTCTGTGCTCAGCCTTTTTTACTGTTCAGCTCTCACATCCATACATGACTACTGGAAAAACCACAGCTTTGACTATGTGGACCTTTGTAGGAAAATAATGTCTGCTTTTTAATATGCTGTCTAGGTTTGTCATTGCTTTTCTTCCAATACCATGCTGTTTTGATTGCTACACTTTGTATTTAAACTTGAAATTAGGGAGTGTGATGCCTCCAGATATATTCCTTTTTCTCAGGATTGCTTTGGCTATTCATAGCCTTTGTTGTTCCATACAGGTATTAGGATTTTTTGTTCTATTCCTCTGAAAAAATGTCATTGGGATTTTGATAGAAATTGCCTTAAATATGCATATTATGATAAGTAATATGGAAATTTTTGCAAAGTTAATTCTTCCAATCCATGAACACAGAAAACATTTCTATTTTGGGGTATTCTTTCATTTCTTTCATAGTTTTGAGTGTACTATCTCTCACATCCTTAAATTTACTCATAGGTATTTTATTCTTTTTGCTGCAACAATAAATGCGACAATTTTCAATATTTCTGACAGCTCAAAGAAATGAAAGAAGACTTTTCTATACTGATTTTTCACCCTTAAATTCTGCTAAATTATTACTTCTAGTATTTTGGTAGCTTTTAGGGTTTTCTGTATACAAAATTACATCATCTGCAAAGAGTGAATTTTGCTTCTTCCTTTCCAATTTGGATGCTTTTAGCCTTCAGCAATATGTGAACCATGAACTTCCAGATGTTCAAGCTGGTTTTAGAAAAGGCAGAGGAACCACAGATCAAATTGCCAACATCCGCTAGATCATCGAAAAAGCAAGAGAGTTCCAGAAAAACATCTATTTCTGCTTTATTGACTATGCCAAAGCCTTTGACTGTGTGGATCACAATAAACTGTGGAAAATTCTGAAAGAGATGGGAATACCAGACCACCTGACCTGCCTCTTGAGAAATTTGTATGCCAGTCAGGAAGCAACAGTTAGAACTGGACATGGAACAACACACTGGTTCCAAATAGGAAAAGGAGTACGTCAAGGCTGTATATTGTCACCCTGCTTATTTAACTTCTATGCAGAGTACATCATGAGAAACGCTGGGCTGGAAGAAGCACAAGCTGGAATCAAGATTCCCAGGAGAAATGTCAATAACCTCAGATATGCAGATGACACCACCTTTATGGCGGAAAGTGAAGAGGAACTAAAAAGCCTCTTTTTGAAAGTGAAAGTGGAGAGTGAGAAAGTTGGCTTAAAGCTCAACATTCAGAAAATGAAGATCATAGGATCTGGTCCCATCACTTCATGGGAAATAGATGGGAAAACGGTGGAAACAGTGTCAGACTTTATTTTGGGGGGCTCCAAAATCACTGCAGATGGTGACTGCAGCCATGAAATTAAAAGACACTTACTCCTTGGAAGAAAAGTTATGACCAACCTAGACAGCACATTCAAAAGCAGAGACATTACTTTACCAACTAAGGTTCATCTAGTCAAGGCTATGGTTTTTCCAGTGGTCATGTATGGATGTGAGAGTTGGACTGTGAAGAAGGCTGAGCGCCGAAGAATTGATGCTGTGGTCTTGAGAGTCCCTTGGACTGCAAGGAGATCCAACCAGTCCATTCTGAAGGAGATCAGCCCTCGGATTTCTTTGGAAGGAATGATGCTAAAGCTGAAACTCCAGTACTTTGGCCACCTCATGTGAAGAGTTGACTCATTACAAAAGACTCTGATGTGGGAGGGATTGGGGGCAAGAGGAGAAGGAGACGACAGAGGATGAGATGGCTGGATGGCATCACTGACTCGATGGACGTGAGTCTGAGTGAACTCCGGGAGTTGGTGACGGACAGGGAGGCCTGGTGTGCTGCGATTCATGGGGTCGCAAAGAGTCGGACACGATTGAGCGACTGAACTGAACTGATTCCTTATTCTTACCTAATGCTCTAACTAGAACTTTGAATACCATGCTGAATAAAAGTGGCAAGAATGGGCATCCTCGTCTAACTCCTGATGTTTATTAAAGGAAAAGTTTTCAGTTTTTCTCATTGACTAAAAGGTTAACTATGGGTGTCTCACATATTGCTTTTATTGTATTAAGGTACATTTTTATTGAGTTTTTATCATAAATAGGTATGAATCATGTTAAATGATTTTTCTGCATCTATTGAGTTGGTTATATGATTTTTATTCTTCAGGTTGTTAATGTGGTGGATCACACTGATTGATTTAGAGACACTGAATCATCTTTCTATCCCTGGAACAGATTTCACTTGATCATGCGGTATGATACCTTTATTGTATTATTTAGTTTGCCAATATTTTTTGGACTGGAAAAGGTCAGTTTTCCTTCCAATCCCATAGAAAGGCAATGCCAAAGAATGCTCAAACTGCCGCACAATTGCACTCATCTCACACGCTAGTAAAGTAATGCTCAAAATTCTCCAAGCCAGGCTTCAACAATATGTGAACCATGAACTTTCAGACATTCAAGCTGGTTTTAGAAAAGGCAGAGGAACCACAGATCAAATTGCCAACATCCACTGGATCATCGAAAAAGCAAGAGAGTTCCAGAAAAACATCTATTTCTGCTTTATTGACTATGCCAAAGCCTTTGACTGTGTGGATCACAATAAACTGTGGAAAATTCTGAAAGAGATGGGAATAGCAGACCACCTGATCTGCCTCTTGAGAAATCTGTATGCAGGTCAGGAAGCAACAGTTAGAACTGGACATGGAACAACAGACTGGTTCCAAATAGGAAAAGGAGTATGTCAAGGCTGTATATTGTCACCGTTTATTTAAGTTATATGCAGAGTACATCATGTGAAATGCCAGGCTGGATGAAGCACAAGTTGGAAACAAGATTGCTGGAAGAAATAACAATAACCTCAGACACAGAGATACCACCACCATTATGGCAGAAAGTGAAGAAGAGCTTAAGAGCCTCTTGATAAAAGTGAAAGAGAAGAGTGAAAAAGTTGGCTTAAAACTCAACATTCAGAAAATGAAGATCATGGCATCTGGTCCCATCACTTCATGGCAAATAGATGGGGAAACAGTGGAAACAGTGACTGACTATTTTTTTGGCCTCCAAAATCACTGCAGATCATAATTGCAGCCATGAAATTAAAAGACGCTTACTCCTTGGAAAGAAAGTTACGACCAACCTAGACGGTATATTCAAAAGCAGAGACATTACTTTGCCAACAAGTTCCATCTAATCAAGGCTATGGTTTTTCCAGTGGTCATGTACGGATGTGAGAGTTGGACTATAAAGGACGCTGAGTGCAGATGAATTGATGCTTTTGAACTGTGGTGTTGGAGAAGACTCTTGAGAGTCCCTTGGACTGCAAGGAAATCCAGCCAGTCCATCCTAAAGGAGATCAGTCCTGGGTGTTCATTGGAAGGACTGATGCTGAAGCTGAAACTCCAGTACTTTGGCCACCTGATGCAAAGAGCTGACCCTCTTTGAAAAGACCCTGATGCTGGGAAAGGTTGAAGAGGGCAGTAGGAGAAGGGGAAGACAGAGGATGAGATAGTTGGATGGCATCACCGACTCAATGGACATGAGTTTGGGTAGGCTCTGGGAGTTGGTGATAGACAGGGAGGCCTGGCGTGCTGCAGTTCATGGGGCAGTAAAGAGTCGGACATGGCAGAGCAACTGAACTGAACTGAACTGAATATTTGAGGATTTTTTCATCTATGTTCCATCAGTTATTTTGGTCTGCAATTTGTGTATTACCTGTGGTTTTGTCATCAAGACAATGCTAGTCTCATAAAATGTATTAAAAAGCATTCCCTCCTCTTCAATTTTTTGAGAGTTTGAGAAAGGTGGATATTAGATTGTTTTTGAATGTTTGGCAGAATTCACCTGTGAAGCCATCTAGTCCTTGGCTTTGTTTTTTGTGAGATTTTGATTTCTATTTCAATCTCCTTAATAGTGATTAGTCTATTCACATTTTTCTATTTCTTTGTGATTCAGTCTTGGAAGATTGTATGATTCTAAGATTTTGTCCATTTCTCATATAGGCACAATTTGTTGACATATAGCTAGCTGTTCATAGTATTCTCTTATTATCCTTTGTATTTTCTCATTGTAATTTCTCATTTTTTTTTACATGAGCCTTTTCTTTTTTTCTTATTGAGTGTAGTGAAAGGTTTGTCAAATTTATCTTTTCAAAGAAAACAGCTCTTACTTTCACTGATCTCTTCTATATTGCCTTTGTAGTCTATTTATTTCCACTCTGATTTCTTCTTCCTCTACTGATTTTGGGCTTTGCTTATTCTTATTTTTCTAGTTCCTTTAGGTGTAAGGTTAGATTGTTTCAGAGATTTTTGCTTCCTGAGGTAGGCCTGTATTTCTATAAACTTCCTTCTTAGTATCACTTTCATTTCATCCCAGAGTTCCTGCTATATTGCACTTTCATTTCCCTTTGTCCTCAGGTATTTTTTAATTCTCATTTCATTTCTTCATTGATCAAATAGCTGTTCAGTAACATATTGCTTAGTTTCCACATATTTGTGATTTTTCCAGCTTTCTTCTTGCAGATGCAGTTTCATATCACGTGGTCATAAAAGATACTTAACAATTTCAATTTTCCTAAACTTTTTGAGACTTATATCCCAAAATATAGGCTATCCTTGAGAATGATCCTTGTACACTTGAGAAGCTGCTGCATTTGTATGGAATAGTCTATATATGTATCAATTGCTCAATCGTGTCCAACTCTGCGCAACCCCGTGGACTGTAGCCCACCAGGCTCCCATGCCCAAGGGATTATCCAAGCAAGAATACTGGAGTAAGTTGCCATTTCTTCCTCCAGGGGATCTTCTGGACCCAGGAATCAAACCTGAGTCTCCTGCATTGGCAGGCAGATAACCACTGTGCCAGCTGGGAAGCCGTATCATTTAGGTACATCTAGTATAATACTCCATTTAAGTCATTATTTCTTTGTTGACTTCTGTCTTGATGGTCTATCCATTGATATAAGCGGGGTGTTAAAGTCCCCTACTATTGTGGTGCTGTCAATTTCTCCCCATGGATCTATTAGTAATTGTTTTATGTACTTCTGGTACTCCCATGTTAGGTACACAGGTACTAGGAAGTATCATGTCTTCTTGATGAATTACTCTCTTTACCAGTATATAATGTCCATCTTTGTCTTGTTATCTTTTTTGACTTTAAATCTGTTTGTCTGATATGAGTAGGGCTACCCCGGCTTTCTTTTGCCTGCCACTTTCTTGGAATATCATCTTTCATCTCTTAACTCTGAATCTGTGTTTGTCTTCAGAACTAAATCTCCTGAATTTGCAGATAGCTGAGTATTGTTTCTTAATCCATCCAGTCACTCTGTCTTTTGATTGGTGCTATGAATCCATTCACTTAGGGTTATCACTGACAGATAAGAACACAGCACTGTTATTTTTTTTGTTTTGGTTGCACTGTATCCTTTTTCTTTTCTCTGTGTTTCTGTCATTTTGGTTTGGTGATTTTCTTACAGTATTTTTCTCAGTTTTCTCTTTATGTTTCATGTCTCTGCTCTAGATTTATGTTTTAAGGTTACTTTTAGGTTTATATCAAGTGTCTCATAGATGATATGACCATTTTTTTTCTGTTGAAAGCATTTTATCTTTATTTGCCTATATGGGTTCATTCATTTCCTCTTTCTCTTTAAAACTTTTGTTATCTCAACTTATTCTCTTATGTTGTGAGTTCATTATCAAATTGAAGTAACTATTGTTTCTTCTGTTTATTCCTTTATAAGTTTTATGTTATAATTAAACATTTAATGACGTATTCTGATATAGAGTTGCAACTTTCTATTTATCACCTTACTCAAAGTTTTTTGTACTTTTACCTTTTCATGTGTAAGAGCTCTTCTTAACACTTCTTGTGAGGCAAGTCAGCTTCTGTTTGCCTGAGAAAGCCTTTACTTCTCCATATCTGTAACTTTGCTGGATAGAGTATTCTTGGCTGACAGTTTTTAATCCTTCAGTATTTTGAGTATGTCATTCTACTCTCCCCTGGCCTGTAGTTTCAGCTGGGAAATCTGCTCATCACACCCATCTCTCATGGGTGTTCCTTTGTAGGCTGCTGTCTTTCTTCCTCTGGCTGCCTTCAAAATTGTTTATCATTGATTTTTCTTCTTTAACATTGATTTTTGACAGTTCTAATACAACGTGTTTTGGAAAAAGGTCTTTTGACATTGAGACAATTAGATGTTCTCTTAGCTTTGTGGAATTGTTTGTCCAGTTCCTTCCCCATGGTTGAGAAGTTCTCAGCTATTATTTTTTAAAATAAACTCACTGCTCCCTTCTCCCTTTCTTCTATTTGGGGGATACTCATTAACCTTATGTTGCTTTTCCTAATGGAGTCAGATTGTTCTCACAGAATTTCTTCATTTTGAAAAAAAACCTCTCCTCATCTACCTGAATCATTTCTAGATTTCTATTTTTGAGCTTGCTAATTCTCTCTTCCATATGTTCTGCTCAATTTCCAATGCTTTCTATTGCATTCTTCATCTCATTTATTGAGCTCTTCAGCTTTAAAATTTCTTAGTTCTTTATTACAGCTTCAATCTCTTTTATAAAAGTGTTCCTTCTGTCCATTAATTTTATTACTGGGCTCATTAAACTGCTTTTCTGAGCTTTTTTTAAAGTTTGTTAAGTTTTTTTTTAAGGACACTATTTTTTAGTTCTCTATCAGATCACACACTTCTGTGACCTTAAGTTGTCAAGTAGTTCAAGTTGGTTTATAGTGTTTTTCAAGTCTTTTATACCCCTACTGATTTTCTTTCTAGTTGTTCTACCATTTAGGGAAGAGTATTGAAATGTCCAGTTTATTTGTAGATTTTCTTAATTTCTCCTTGCAATTTTATCAGTTTTATTTTTTGCCAAGAATTTTGAAATTTGTTATTAGCATAAACATCTACAATTATTATGTACCATTAGATTTAATGACTACCATTTCATTATGACTCCCTACATCCCTGGTAATATTCTTTACTATGAATTATTTGATATCAATACAGTCATTCAAGTTTTCTCTGATTAGTAGCAGTCTGGTATGTCTGACTCTGTGCTTCCTTTTAAACTGTTTTTGTTTTTATAACTGAAGTGTGTATCTTGAAGTAATGTGTAGTTGAACCTTGTTTTCTGTTGTTTTAAATCCAGTTTCTCAACTGCTGACTTTAATTCGGGGGTTAACACACATTTGATGTGATTATTGATGTGACCACCATGATGTTTGTTTTTTAACTTATTACAATTGTTCTTTTTGCTTTGTTCCTTCCCTCTCTGGGGTTAGTGGGTTTTTTATGTTATTATTATTTTTAATGATTCCAGGTTTTTCTCCTTGTTGGCTATAATTCTGTTGTGTCCTTGTAGTGGTTGCTTTAGGGTACATAGTATAGTATAGTATACATGGTTAATGTATCATAGTCTTTATTTAAGTGATATTATACAACTTTGCTTATAATAAAAGAAATCTATAACACTATGTTTCCATTTCTCCTTCTCAATCAGTTATATAGTGGCCATACATTTTACTTTTGCATATGGTATAGCTCCACAATATTTTTTGCTTTAAACATTTAATCATTTTTGCTTTAAACATTTATTAAATATATTTTAATACATAATCACCATGTTTACATATTATTTATCATTTCTAGTGATTGTCAATCCTTTGTATAGATACAATTTCTATCTGATATCACTGTCCTCTGTTTGAAGGATTTCCTTTAAAGGGCTTCATTGCATAGGTCTTCTGAAATTGGGCTTTTCCTACTTTTCCTCATCTGCAAATGTGTTTTTGTTCTTGAGAAATATTCTTATTGGGTAAAAAATTGTTCACAGGTATTTTTCTTTTCTTTCCATACTTTAATGATTTGATTACATTTCTTAATGCTTCTGAAGTTTTTTCTCACGTCAAGAAATTTAGTGGTATCCTTTTCTCTATTTCTTTGTATATAATTTATCTTTTACATATTATCTATGTCTCAGAATTTTTCTCTCAATCATTTAAAAAAATCTGATTATCATGCCCTCTGGTGAAGTTCCTCATGTTTTTGTGCTTGTGGTTTTTTGAGCTTTTTGAATAAGTGGGTAATAATTTTTATAAAGTTGGAAAATTTATATCATTATTTCTTCAAATATTTTCTTCCCTCCAGGAACACTAATTTTATGTAACTGCCCCCCTTTCAGCTGATGTATCATTCTATTTTCTTTTTTCAGCTTTTTTTTGTATGTTTCAGTCTGGATAGTTTCAATTGGTATGTAATCAAGTTCACTAATTTTATACAATATCCATTGGCCATTAACCCCATCCAATGTGCTTACATGCCAAACACTGAGACATTGCAGACTTCATTTTTAAAGGTTTGCTTTCCATGCTTAAGACATGCAATTCTTTTAGCTACCTGAACTTGTAGAATGAAATTATATTAACCATTTTAATGTCCTTGTCTACTAATCTATTACCTGCACTACATCTGTGTCAGTTTCAGTTGACTTTTATCCTCATTATGAAGAACAGCAAGGAGAGATAAGAAAGCCTTCCTGGGCGTTTACTGGAAGGACTGATGCTGAAGCTGAAACTCCAATACTTTGGGCACCTCATGCAAAGAGTTGACTCACTGGAAAAGACCCTGATGCTGGGAAGGATTGGGGGCAGTACAAGGGGACAACAGAGAATGAGATGGCTGGATGGCATCACCGACTCGATGGACGTGAGTTTGAGTGAACTCCAGGAGATGGTCATATACAGGGAGGCCTGGCGTGCTGCGATTCAAGGGGTCGCAAAGAGTCGGACATGACTGAGCAACTGAACTCAACTGAACTGATGAGTATCAGTTCCTTGTTTTTTTGCATGCTGGTAATTTTTTACTGGATGCTAGACATTGTAGCGGAGAAGGCAATGGCAACCCACTCCAGTACTCTTGCCTGGAAAAGCCCATGGAAGGAGGAGCCTGGTAGGCTGCAGTCCATGGGGTCGCTAGGAGTCGGACACGACTGAGCGACTTCACTTTCACTTTTCACTTTCATGCATTGGAGAAGGAAATGGCAACCCACTCCAGTGTTCTTGCCTGGAGAATCCCAGGGACGGGGGAGCCTGGTGGGCTGCCATCTATGGGGTCGCACAGAGTCGGACACGACTGAAGCGACTTAGCGGCAGCAGCAGACATTGTATATTTTACCTTGTCAGGAGATAGATACTTTTCTATTACTAAACATAATTTTGAGTTTTTTTCTGGGTCATGCTTAAAGTTATTTCAAATAATTGGATCCTTTCAGATTTTCCTTTTAGAGTTTGTTAGATGGAGTTGAAACAGTGTTTAATCTTGGGCTACTCTCCTTTACTCTTATTGAACCAAAACCGTTCATTGTACTTTAACTGATATCCTTTGAATTATGAGGCTTTTCCACTCTGGATGATGTCACTCTTCATAACCCTATGAGAGGTTAAGGCATTATTTCCTATTATCTTTTCAGGTATTATCTTAGTGCTATGGCCAGGAGAGTTCTTCATCTGTGTGTACTGATTAGCAGTCAGTTGAATACTCTGGTGGATCTTCCTGCAGAACTCTGCAGTTTTCATTCCATACAGCTCAATCCTCTCCAGTATTCTGTTTGGCAAATTCTTCTCAGCCGTGCTTCCCCAGCTCTTCTTTCTCATGTCAGGCAAACTGTTGCCTGGTTTCCCTCTCCCCTATATCTTTATCTGAACACTCTCTCAGGAAAGAAAGCTGAGCAATGATAGAACTAATCTCATTTCTACCCAGTCTCTTATGGCCCTCTCTCTTTCACGGCCAGATATTCCCTTTCTCAGAACTGTTTTTCTTATGCTTTGTCTTTTTTTTAGTTAAAAGGCTAAATCTAGTTATTATTTGACCTTGTTTGGGAGAGCAATCTATATAATCCCTTGATCCTTTTTAAATTCATACTTCCAGTACTACTAATTGATAAAGAGTTTCCAGAGAGGATAACACCTATCTGCTATCCCCAAAGTGGCCTCTCATTTCTCATCCTAAAAACAGCTAGTTCCTGAAGCCATGTCAAGGTTAAACATGCTTCTCAGGCTCAGCTTCAACACAGTGTTAAAACACAGCATATATGTATGTGTATGTATGTGTGTATGCATGTATGTGTGTGTGTGTGTGTGTATATATATATAAAATGCTGTGTAAAAAAGTAGTGGTGGTATACCTATATTTTAAATACATACATATTCACTCTTTCTGTACTATTCATGCCTTTTGACTTTTTTCCTGTATCCACGGGCCCTAGTACATGTCTACACAAGGTAAGCCCTCAGTAAATATTTATATGAATAACCGAATTAAAAAATTGGTTATTAGATCCATCTTTTCTCAGGTAGTAGAGAGCTTACTGCATCATGATAAATTCCATTTTGAAGCAGCATGTTCCATAAAAACTACTGAAGAGATAACCCAGTCTCTGAGGCCACTGAGGCACAAAAGCACAGGGCCGAACCTGAGGGAAGTCAGAATTGTGCCAGCCATGAGGAAGGAGCAAGACAACAAAGGCTATCTGCTACTTCAGACACACAGTTCTCCAAAGTACCTGTATCCTCTGTTCTAAAGAGAATGTCTTAAACACTTTAAACAATATTTTAGACTAGTTTCATGACAGTATCTAACTTACATGACTGTAAATATTTCCAGAACACAATAAACTCCACTTCCGTGCCAAGCTGCTTCATGCAGTGTGTCACTTTAGATGGTAATTATATTGCATTAGGGAGACAGATTGTGCAGCCTCAAAAGCAGAGAGAATATATGGGTAAATCTGTCATCCACCCCCACAGCACACGCTGTCTACAGAGGAGAATTCTATTATTTCTGGGATCATCTTAATTTCACATTTATTATTTTTTGAAAAAGCTGCCTATTTTAAATATTTTAGTACAGGACAATTCCTAGGGAGCAAGTGCTTGTTTTAATGATAGAAATTTCTTGCTTCTCCCACTCCACTTTTTCATGGAGCGTGTTCAAGCACATAATCTCCCTATTTATATCTTTTCATCTTTTTGATAAAAAGCAAATCTTAATTCCCTTGTCGTATTCTTATTAAATATTCAAATCATTCAAATTTTCTGAGTCTCAAGATAATTATGTCTACCTTACAGAGATTTTTCTCACTCTGAGAATGAAGGAGCAAAAATTCTCTGTACATGACAAAGCACTGAGCAAATTGTCAATGTAAGGTTTGAGGTATATGAAACTTCGGTGGTTATTCATCTTGTTAGCCCAATAACCTTAGAGACTGGCTGAATTGTGGTCACATTCAGTACGTAGATTAAAGAAAGAGAAAAGGAGGATGGATGATGGATGGAATATAAGGAGAAAATGAAAGAGAGGGAAAAGAGAGAGGGAGCAGGAAAGAAAAAAGAAATAAAAGAAGGGAGAGACAGATGGAGGGAGGGGAAAATAAGGGAAACTGGGAAGAGAGAAATGAAGGGGGAAAGGGGAGATTAAAGTAGGGATGGCAGAAAAAAGAGATGGAAGGAAAAGTCATGACTACTATGAGACTGGTTGACTAATTTTGACTTTGACATGCACATGATAACAACTGATCACTGCTATAACTGTTCCCCTCCCAGACAACATAAATAACAAAACGACAGTGACTAATCTTACATGATGTTTAGACATGGTAGTCTTAAGCTTTGGAGATGGAAATAGTAATATTTGCTATATTATGAATATTAGTACTCATATTATTGCCTTTGAGGATGAAAGAGAAAGAAAGGTTGGCACTCTCAAATGTTGTAGCTAAGCTGAAACCCTAGAAAATGAGATTCATTCATCAAGAGGATTGTCATTTTTTCTATTTTCCAGAGTATACAGGAAACAACGTACTTTTAAAATCTTTCTTAGATTCTGATACTTGAGTTAGAAATAATCTCTTTTATTTCTCTTTTTCTCAAAATAATCTCATTTATTTTGCTCTTAGCTCATTAGTGGGGTCATCTTAACAAAAAAAGAGAATATAAGATATTTGAATCTTGCTCCAATACATAAAAATCAATTAATTCTGTGTGTGTGTGTGTGTGTGTGTGTGTGCATGAGGTTTGTGATGGTGGCTTTTTGGCAGCCTAAAGCCTTAAGTTTTTAAAAGACACCAATAATATTTCTTATGCAAACCAACAATTCTGGTGTTGTAACAGGAAAGAGACCACTTGGTGCCATAGATACATTTAATGATAGCACTAATACTGTCATTAATTAAGCACCTGCTTTGAGTAAATCACTGCACAGCTGCCATCTCCTTTAATTCTCCTGGTGACGCTGTAAAGTTAGCATCTGCATCACAGTTTTGCAGTTGAGGAGCCATAGCCTCAGAGGAAATAGCAAACTTTTGCAAAAACTGTGGCTGACACCCCTTATCATGTTCACCTTTCCAGGTCAGAGAGTGACTGAAGATCAGAGAGATGGAAAAGCAATAAAACAAAACATCTCAAAGCCTTCTTTCATCCCTAAGAGCTAAAGGTACATATACACACACTTTCATTTAAATGAGATGCCTGACATTGCTGTAAATTCTTTAGCAATGTATTTTAATTAATCCTCTGACACTGATTTATTTGACTGATGGGAAAAGGAAAGTTTGGGAGGTTAAATTGCTCAGTCCCCTGGCAAGTGTCAGAATATGTATTTGAGTTCAAAATACACATGCCTGTGCCCCTTTTCCTTATCACATTGACCTTCATTGCTCCACAAATACTTGTAGAGCACCTGCTGTGTGAAAACAGTTTTGCAAGCGCGGGACACTTAAAGACATAAACAAGACACAGCCTTGAACTCAAAAAGCAAACTCCAATCACTTAAAAGGTCTCAGCTGGAGTAACATTTATGAGGAAATGTGAATTGGTTTGCAAAATCGTCTTCTGAAGTCATAAATTGTAACATTAACTGGTGGGCCTTTTCCTGTTGGGCAAATCTCTCACAGAAAGTGAGCCTTGACAGCACAGTACCGGGAGAGGAGCTTATTAACATGATGCGACACAACTGAGCAACTGAACTTAACTGATCCACGGTCAAGGGACATTCCCCATACTCTACCAGGCAACAGACTTTTGCAGTGAAGGCGAGCCCTTCCTCCATCTTGGAGGGGAAAAAGATTTTACCCATATGCTCTCAGATAATGCTTATCATAGTTCAATGGGTGGGAAATTTATTCCCCTTTACCCCTGAGGCAACAAAGATTTATAAACGTCAAGGGACCACCTTGGGTCCAACAGGTCGTAAGGGGTCCAGGTAGGGTTCAAACCAATGCCTACCTCACTCCAAAGAACTATTCCTGCTGTACTATTCTGCCCTCCTCATGTATACAAATGGATCCGTATATGTGCATGCATGCACATGTGTATGTACGTGTACATATGCACATGTGTACATACGTATATGTGTGCATGTATGACAAACGAACATTTCCTGCTGATTCTAAGACTGACTAAAAATGTTTTCAAACTTCATTGACGTGCAGCTGACAGAATTATGTTAAAGTGTATAATGTGACGATCCGATATATAGGTACATCCTGAAAGAATTTCCCCTTTGAGTTAATGAACACATCCATCACCTCGCATATTTACTTTTTTTTGGCAAGGAAATTTAAGTTCTACTCTCTCACCAAATTTCAATTACCTGATAACAGTGTTATCAACTATACTTAGGTTTTACATTTGTCTTTCTTGTCTCTCAGTGGTCTCTTCAGGATCTTATTTTTTACTTGTGGTTATAGAAAGTGTGTAGGGAAAAAGGAACAAATGTTTTATAACGACCTATAAATCAGTACCGTGGGCTACTTCAGAGCCCACCCATTTGGTTGTTTTTCGTTTTCTTCCCCTCTGCCAAAGCAGGATACAAGGGCCCTGGCTGCACCACATGGCTAAAACTGAGCCACAGAGGAAAGGTTCCACTTCTTGCCCTCTTTTCCCCCTCATCCTCCCCACTAGCCCTCTCAGCCACCGAAGCCCCTCTCTCCCGCCCCTGTGACCGGCCCTGAGCCCCACGCCGTCTTCCCTTCCCCTGCATCCTCCACCCCGCGCCACCTACCTTCATACCCACCAGGTTGTTGTGGAAGTCCATGGGGGTTTGCAGAACCGGGTTCCACCTCCATCTCAGGAACTCTCCGATGAACCTGCTGCCGCATTTGAGACTGTCCCTGCAGCCGCCCCACCGCCAGGCCGCCAGGTTTTTTCCGGGTCAGGCCTCCTGGAAACGCCAGCTTTGCCTGAGGCCTGCGTTGCACGCCTTGGCCAGTACGTGCATTAAGCAGACCGGGAGACGGTGGAGTGGAAAGAGGATTTTTGGAAGACTCATTTGGGGAGGCTGGCCCGGGGGGCGACCATCTGCGGCGCAGTTCCAGCGAAGGAACCGGAATGAGTACCATACTCCAGCGACCTCACGGGGACCGCGCCTGTGCATCTCCACCACTCCCGGGAGCACCCACGCCACAGATGCCAGCATGCTCACGTGGACCGCATCTCCGCCATTCCCAGCAGTACCCACGCCAGACTCCAACGTGCTCACGTGGACCGCGTCTCTGCACTTCCCCCACTCCAGGCAGCACCCACACCACAGAATCCAGCGTGTTCACGTGGACCGTGCCTTGGCATTTCCACCACTCCCGGCAGCACTCACACCACAGACGCCAGCGTGCACACGTGGACCACGCCTCTGCACCTCCGCCAATCCCGGCAGCACCCGCGCCACCAAGTCCTCTCCAGCTTCAGCCAATTACAGGCTTCATAGTGCCCCTGGGCAGCAGCCTGCACCAGGGTCCGCGGCAGGCTTGTACCTGCCTGTGGTATGGGAGGCGCGGCCCAGCCAGCGTGTGTGTCAGTGCCAAGTCTGTTTGTCAGCGAGCCCATTCAGCAACTTGCAGCAGCTGCCGATCCACTCCTGGCCCGGAGCCACAGCTCAGGGGAGGAAAGTGGAAGCTTTTCCACTTCCTTAGCAAGCCTGTGCACCCGGGATGGTGGAGAAGAATGGACTAAGGGGACTGTGCTAAGACTGTAGGGACCGTGAAGTCTTGAACGAAGGAAAACCCAGAGGGCCTGCTCTTGCTGGTGGTTCATCTCTCCGGCTGGGAACACTTGCAAGCCAGAAGAAGGGGATGAAATTCCTGCCGTGACAGTTCACCATACCTGACTCTGCTGTATCCAACATCTCAATGCACTATTGAGTTCAGATTGGTACCTCTTAAGTGGTAAAGTCCATAAGTGTTTAGCTTTCATAGGCTTAATTCAAATGCCAACTCATTCCCAAAGTGCCTCTAATTACCCTCGCCTCAATGTTAACATCAGGAACTTATTATTATTATTATTATTTTTACAAATACTTATTAAGCAGCTACCACGCACCAGATACTAGGTGTATTTGTTCATTCCTCCATGTTTCCATTGTGTGTGTTCATCTCTGTTGTGTTCCACTCTGATTATTTTTCTAAATATCTGTTATGAACTGACAAAGAGACTCTTTATCTGGCTAGCTTTTAGCACAATCTAGGCATAGAATAATTGTACAGTAAATATTTGTTTACAAAGACATCCAGAGAAGGCACCAAGCAGAGATGATCTTGGCTAGTTGCAGGGCAAAGGGAACCAAAGGCGGAGTGTTTTAGTCTATCCGTCCCTCAGGGTAGTCTTATACCCCATGAGGGAACCAGTGTGTAAATGTCAGTGGAAGCAGAAGACAGCATTAAGGAAGGTCATTCAGTTCAGTTGCTCAGTCGTATCCGACTCTTTTCGACCCCATGAATTGCAGCACGCCAGGCCTCCCTGTCCATCACCAACTCCCGGAGTTCACCCAAACTTATGTCCATCGAATCGGTGATGCCATCCAGCCATCTCATCCTCTGTCGTCCCCTTCTCCTCCTGCCCCCAATCCCTCCCAGCATCAGAGTCTTTTCCAATGAGTCAGCTCTTCGCATGAGGTGGCCAAAGTATTGGAGTTTCAGCCTTAGCATCAGTCCTTCCAAAGAACACCCAGGGCCGATCTCCTTTAGAATGGACTGGTTGGATCTCCAAGGAAGGTCGTAGTTCTTCCTATTAAGTTATCCAGTTGTGGGATAGGCTGTCTCTATAAGTAATTCACTTTCTTTTTTTTTTTTTATTTTATTTTTAAACTTTACATAATTGTATTAGTTTTGCCAAATATCAAAATGAATCTGTCACAGGTATACATGTGTTCCCCATCCTGAACCCTCCTCCCTCCTCCCTCCCCATACCATCCCTCTGGGTCATCCCAGTGCACCAGCCCGAAGCATCCAGTATCGTGCATCGAACCTGGACTGGCAACTCGTTTCTTACATGATATTTCACATGTTTCAATGTCATTCTCCCAAATCTTCCCACCCTCTCCCTCTCCCACAGAGTCCATAAGACTGTTCTATACATCAGTGTCTCTTTTGCTGTCTCGTACACCGGGTTATTGTTACCATCTTTCTAAATTCCATATATATGCGTTAGTATACTGTATTGATGTTTTTCCTTCTGGCTTACTTCACTCTGTATAATAGGCTCCAGTTTCATCCACCTCATTAGAACTGATTCAAATGTATTCTTTTTAATGGCTGAGTAATACTCCATTGTGTATATGTACCACAGCTTTCTTATCCATTCATCTGCTGATGGACATCTAGGTTGCTTCCATGTCCCGGCTATTATAAACAGCGCTGCGATGAACATTGGGGTACACTTTCTATCACTAGTGTTGAAGCAAAGTTTAATGCATTCATCTGTCTGGAGTGACCTGGAAGGATTTTTCACATTTATTTGGCATACAGTTATCTTTTTTAATATCAATATTTGCCGTCCTGTGAACAGGACAGTTTTATGGACAGAATAGTAATTGTGTTAAGCCTTACAAGAAGCAGAAGTGAAGAGTTCATGTCAGAATTCCCCACACCTCTCCTATTCAGACCCCTACTCATATATGCTTAACATAGTACAGAGACGGCAACATTGTTGAGCTATGACCTACACTTGACTTCTAATACAGAGTTCTCTGTCCATGGATATTAGTAGACAGATCGAAACAATGAAAGAATCTTTCCCTTTTGCTGTCATGATGCCCACCTCATATTTCCATCCTCGGATCTCTCAGCCTAATTTCTCTCCTGCCTGTTTCAAAAGTCCCAAACCAATGTTTCTGATTGAAGTTTCAAAAAAGTTATTGCATCCCCTAACATTTAAAAAAATTATAAAATGTTACTAGATTATTATCAGTTAAAATGTAGTGGGAATGTGCTGGCCTTGAAGAAATCATCTGACTAGCAAAGAAATCATCTGACTAGTGCCAGCTCAGTTCACAGCCAGCTGGGTGACCTCAGGAAAGTCAGCTCTCCTTTCTGACCCTCATCTGTGAAATCAGAAGACTAACTAACCTAAACCATCTCTGAAGAATTGTCCAACTCAATTCTGAATAAATAAAATGCTATTATTTTTCCTGTATCCTCAGTCCCAAAGAATAGCAAGTGTAGCCCCTGAAATCATGTAGTTAAGCCCAAGTACACAAGACAGCTGCTAAGTTATTGTAGACCAGTCTAAATGAGAATTAGGAGAAGCAAACTGATCTGGCAGGTGACAGCCTCGGCTGGTGCCATTAAAGAGTGGGGCTTTATTACAAGGCAATGAACAAAGGGTGGGCTTCTTCAGGGGCCTGACCAGCCAGTCTGTAACAAAGCAGTCATCCATCAATGCCAGGGCTGATTCCACTGATGGGCTACAACTCTAACAAGCAGGCTGCATTTACACAGCTTCATCTGCTTCCCCTGGGAGACTTTCCTGGCCTACTTTAATCAATTCTAGAATACCAGCAGTGGTATCATCAGTGGAGGAGGTGGTTCCCACAGTGCTGAGAGTTTGCTCTGAAGAAATGAGATAAATAACATGATGACATGTGCACATGCATCTGAATGATAAAGTAGACAGATCTCAGCTATACTGGCCCAGCTGTTATCCTGCGTATTTTCTATCTATCCAAGAAGACTTATAAAGAACAACTACAGGTGGTTATTACTCAAAAAGAGACTTCCCCCTAAAAACGCAACTTGGCTGTGAATAGACAATATACTTATTGTGATATTCTCAACTCCCTATCTCTAGACTGAGCAAGTGGGGATTACGTGGATTATATCTTTACACACCAGCACCTAGAAGAGAGCACTCACAGAGCTAGTCTTCCAATGTAGGCTTGAGAAGTGTAAGTTGAGAATCACTTTTGTTTTGAGGTCGTCAGACTATAAATATTTGTTTTCTTTTCAAAAGTACCCATAACACTGTGTTTTAGTTTTTATCTGAAAGTGAGCTGCTTACAGTATGACCTGTCTGCTTCCACTGGAGTTCTTTAAATGCAATTGCTTTCTTTGCCTAAATAGCTAATTTATTTGCGCATCAAATTGTATTTGTACATACAACACTGCATCCAATGTTAGAAGCCTTCCCAGTTTTCCTGGGGTAGTCAGTCTCTCCCTTCCTTAGTTTCTAATAGTTCCTGGTTCATAAATCTATGAGTGATCTCGTCTATCCTTTACTCTCTGTTGCTCCTGTGTTGTGCTGTGTGTCCTTGGGCAAGTTATTTAATTTTTCTGTGCTGCTTTTTTGAGCTGCAATATGAGGATTGTAAGAGGAGCTATCATAGTTTTGTAATGGGGTTTAAATGAGCTAATACATGTGATATACCCAAATTATACCTGGCAAATAAGCGGTAGTGGCAGCACTTTTTTGTTTTACTTTTAAATGTTATACTTTCGGTAGGTAAAGTCATTTTGATAAAAACTAGTTTACATTAAAAAAAATCAATTCTATAGGGGGTATACAGAGTATCTCTATACCTTCCCCTCAATTTTGCTATGAACCTAAAATGTTCCAAAAATTGTGTTAACTTTTAAAAGTGATTTAAATCAGTTCTTTTGAAGACTGCTTCCTTGGTGGCTCAGAGGTAAAGAGCCTGCCTGCAACTGCAGGAGACATGGGAGATGAGGGTTCAGTGGCTGAGTTGGGAAGATCCCCTGGAGAAAGAAATGGCACCCCACTCCGGTATTCTTACCTGGAGAACCCCATGGACAGAGTAGCCTGGCAGGCTACAGTCCATAGTCACAAAGAGTCGGACACAACTGAGCACACATGCAATCTGCAATCTACAAAGAAGACTAATTTATCTGAAATGAAAGCTACTGTAGAGTGTCGCTTCATCTGATCAAATAAGTTACAGGTTTGAAAGTTCTTTTGAATCCTGTCTCCCCAGTGATACAGAATTCTTTTTACTTGACGACATTAAGCGTATTTAGATCTAATTAAATCTAATACAAATTAACAATTTAAAATAAACACTTAGTAAATGTCATCAAGACAAACTGTTTAAAAAATTTTTCAGTGAGCAAAAAAATGAATCAAAGAAACAAAACACACAAGAATATAAAACACTTCTCCAGTTCATTAAAACACTATCAGTGTTATAAACTTAGAAGTAAGGAAAAGGTGTTTAGATAAATTTGCTTTAAATTTTTTTCAGAGAATAGGACCACAGAGAGTTGGAAAAACACTCAATTTACTAACATGAAAATAAAAAGAGTAACAAAAAATATCGCTCATTTCTTTGCTACATTTGAATGCCGTAAGATAGAGAGTAAAAGCTCCTCAGCCCTACTTATCCAATTTTTCCTGCAGAGGTAACCATTATTAATAGTGTGATAGGCTTTTTTCCAAATTTTTTCTATACTGGTACAAAAATTTGGTACTTAGTTAATTAAAGACATAATGCTGGGTACACTCTATATTGTAACCTCTTTTAGCAATACAACCTGGGCGTATTTTCATATACATAGTTCAGTTCAGTTCAGTCGCTCAGTCGTGTCTGACTCTTTGTGACCCCATAAATCGCAGTACGCCAGGCCTCCCTGTCCATCACCAACTCCCGGAATTCACTCAGACTCACGTCCATCGAGTCAGTGATGCCATCCAGCCATCTCATCCTCTATCGTCCCCTTCTCCCCCTGCCCCCAATCCCTCCCAGCATCAGAGTCTTTTCCAATGAGTCAACTCTTCACATGAGGTGGCCAAAGTACTGGAGTTTCAGCTTTAGCATCAGTCCTTCCAAAGAAATCCCAGGGCTGATCTCCTTCAGAATGGACTGGTTGGATCTCCTTGCAGTCCAAGGGACTCTCAAGAGTCTTCTCCAACACCACAGTTCAAAAGCATCAATTCTTCGGCGCTCGGCCTTCTTCACAGTCCAACTCTCACATCCATACATGACCACTGGAAAAACCATAGCCTTGACTAGACGAACCTTTGTTGGCAAAGTAATGTCTGTGTTTTTCAATATGCTATCTAGGTTGGTCATAACTTTCCTTCCAACGAGTAAGTGTCTTTTAATTTCATGGCTGCAATCACCATCTGCAGTGATTTTGGAGCCCAGAAAAATAAAGTTTGACACTGTTTCCACTGTTTCCCCATCTATTTCCCATGAAGTGATGGGACCAGATGCCATGATCTTCATTTTCTGAATGTTGAGCTTTAAGCCAACCTTTTCACTCTCCACTTTCACTCTCATCAAGAGGCTTTTTAGTTCCTCTGCACTTTCCGCCATAAAGGTGGTGTCATCTGCATATCTGAGGTTATTGATATTTCTCCTGGCAATCTTGATTCCAGCTTGTGCTTCTTCCAGCCCAGCGTTTCTCATGATGTACTCTGCATAGAAGTTATATAAGCAGGGTGACAATATACAGCCTTGACATACTCCTTTTCCTATTTGGAACCAGTCTGTTGTTCCATGTCCAGTTCTAACTGTTGCTTCCTGACCTGCATACAAATTTCTCAAGAGGCAGGTCAGGTGGTCTGGTATTCCCATCTCTTTCAGAATTTTCCACAGTTTATTGTGATCCATGCAGTCAAAGGCTGTGGGAGTTGAATTTTAGGTGATCTCCTTCTGTCCGTGGGACTCCCCAGGTGGTAATAGTGGTAAAGAACCCTCCTGCCAATGCAGGAAGCACAAGACTAGGGTTTGATGCCTGGGTTGCGAAGATCCCCTGGAGTAGGGAATGGCAACCCACTCCAGTATTCTTGCCTGGAAAATTCCATGGACAGGGGAGCCTGGCAGGCTTCAGTTGTTAGGGTCCCAAAGAGTCGGACACGACTGAGCGACTGAGCACACTAACACACACACTGCTTTTTGCTACTCCTTTACTGTGCTGCGCAGCCTTGGACAAGTTACTTAACCTTTTCAAATAATCATTTGTGTTATCATTTTAAATGATCATTCAGAAAATTTTTATGGGCATAGTTTAATTTTCTTGTTTTATATATGTATTTATTTTTTTCTTTTATTTGCTCTTAATATACATATTTTACTGAAATATAGTTGACTTACAATGTTTTAAGTGCACAGCAAGGTGATTTAGCCATATATATACACACATATATTATTTTTGCAATTATTTTCCTTTATAGATTATTACAAGATATTGACCATAGTTCCCTGTGCTATACAGTATAATTTTCATTCGTAAATCATCCAATGGATAGTAAGACCAACAAAGTCTTTAAAGACAGGAGTAATATACTAAGCATCCTTGAACTCTGTCCTCCAAAAGAGAATTTAATGTATTCTTCTAAGGAAAAGGGGGAAGGAAGGAGGAAAATAGAAGGTGGTTTGGGTTTTCTCTTTCTGTTATATCTGCTGTCCGTCTTAAAGTATGAGGAGAAAGAGCACCACCTAAGATGAGAGGGTGTAGCTAGTTCCATGTTGGCTGGTGCTGTGCAATAGGGTGGGAGGCCTGTCTGCTCATCGCTGGCGGGGGATCCAGAGCAAGGAGGCATTTAGCAGGACATGGGATTGAGAAGTCACATTTTCTTTCAGAGACCACTGGCCCCCAGGTGCTATATGGTTGCTTCCCTGCTGTGAATTCGCTGAACTCCAGGCGCTCCAGTATTCAAAATGTCACAATTTTCAAAGCCAAACAGGAATTCTATGTGAATCACCCATGGTATCAGTCTCTTTTGTAGCTTCGATGATTCAGAGGGAATGCATGTGTTAAAGTAACAAGTATATGAAGGCCTTTTGATGTCTGTAACCTTTTCATTAGCTAGTACATAGTGCACCTCTCTAATTCTTGCTGCATTGTGTTTTTAACACTTGGGTGAGAGCAAAACTGAAGTGTATATGTGTTCTCTGATTAAAGAACCAGCACCTCCATTTGCTGCAAGCAAGAGAGGGAGGAAAGTAAAGAAGGAAAGGAGGGGTATTTGGCTAATGTGCATAGGTGGTGGGAGAGGGAGTGGTGGGGGAAAATGTGAGTCTTGTGCCTTATTATACAACTAGACCCTCCAGGAAATCTGAACAAGGAGGAGACCTTTCAGCTCAGCTCCTCAAGGCCAAATTACTCACTTTCCCCATTCCCAGGTCCCAATTCCAGGCTTCTAGGATGGGATCCAGTGTCCACCCTGGGCATATCAGCTATGACCATGAACAGGGAGTATTTGCTGAGAAAGAGATTCAGGCTGGATGGCAGTGATTGAACTCTCTTGGGGACAGAGTTTGACACCATCAGAAGAAAGGGAGAAACTTGGAATGTGGAATTTGCAAGGCATCTTAGAAAGAGATTTGTGCAAGGAGTTTCTACTTTGTCTGGGTTGGGAGGCCCAGCTCACTGAGCTCCTTGACCAGAACAGCCAGGCTGTCGCTATGGGCTCTTCCTACCATCTCACCAAAGCCACCCTCTGCTTCCTTTAGTGTCTTTAATGGGCTGTGGCCCAGAACAGTAAGGTGCATCTCTCTTGGATCCTGGGATTATTAGCCTGCTGTGAGAAGTCCAGGTGACCAGCTTCCCTACAGCCTGGTTTCCCATGTGTTATATAAGCATTTAGGTCCCAGTTTCAGCCCTCTTCCTCTGCCCTTCCTTCTGCATAAGCAGAGCTGCGGCTAGTTGTCCACTGCATAGGCAGAAACTGCCTGAATCATCTCACTGCACCTTTCGGACAGCTGAAGCTCAGGCTTCAAACTGGGTTGCTCAGATCTTACAAATTGGACATTTCTAATTCTGAAATCAGCAGCTAGGAGACATAGGGACAGGCCATCTTACTGCATTTTCGTTTTCTTAATTTGGAGTCAAGGCATTGAGGTTGAATCATAGAACACAGACTATGGTCAGCTAAATTACATTTCCTCAAGAGCCTCATCAATGCCCTTAAGAATGCAATAGGATAGCCTGCTACACACCACTCAAAACATTACCAGCGGAGGCTCACCTTAGAATAAAGACGAACCCTCCATGACTGCAAGAAGAAAGACGCTGACTCAATTGCCTGATTAGTCAGGCAATTGCTGGGCATTTTCAAGGCAGAGAAGCAGAAGCAGAAATGCCATAAAAAAGTACTCAGGAGAGGAACTTCAGTGTGACTTTGTAGTAGGAGAAAAACATACTGGAGTTTGTTGCCTAAAATCCTCTCCATCTTTTTGTGGCACTGATACCTTCATTTTCCTTTGAGAAAGCCACCTCTTTCCAACTTCCATGTCATTTTTGAGATAAAGTTGATTTCATACACAGGTCACAAGAATGCAATGTGTGGTCCAGACTCTCTTTGTCACCTTATTCTATCCTTCTTGCCATCACATGGTTTTGAGATGGGTTCATGTCCCAAGGCAGCTCCCCCAGAGCCAAGAAAATTGAGGACTTCTGTTTGAGTGCTCAGAAAAGCAGACTCTCCCAACTGCTGAACAGATATGAGATGCCATAAATGTGGAGCATCCTTAATATTCTGTGCAGAACTGAGAAACAAACCAGTTCTAAAGAAGCAGAGTCAAGAGACGGATCCATCTAACATTATTTGAGCCCTGAATCAAGCTATACTTAGAGAAGAACTAACCCTGGACTTGTCAGTTTACATAAAGCAGTACATTTTTTTTTTTTTTTTTTTTTTTTTAACAAATTTCCATTTAGCATTAAGCTAATACACCAATGGCAGAAAATGAAATCCTGTCAAAACTGGCATTTTTCAACTCAGAAAGTATTACCTGAAAGACCTTCCTTACCCAAGCTTCTCTGCTTCTCATTTAAATTCATTCTTAAGTAGCCAGTTACCTTTCAACAACTCCATGGATTAATCTATGACTCTCCTAGGCCACCCAGTGAGGCATTTGACTATATCCAGAGTGTGTGTAAAGGTGTCTCAGATAAAACTTAAATCTGAATGCATCTCAGTTACATCCTGCATGCCTTTGTGCTTGAACAAACATTGCAGTAACTGAGGGGGAGATCCATGAATGCCAAGTGCCTATTCATTACCTGTACAAGCACCTTTTCAGAAAAACTTGAAGCCTCAATTTTTGGCCTTCTCAACCCTCATCCCATTTGCTATGACCATTGTAAATTTGTTAGTGAAAAAAATTCTTTCATATTATTATAACAGACTGGATTAGAAGACAAATAAGTGATTTGGTTTTAACCTCCTATGTAGCCTGGTGGGAAAACTACCCAATAGTGTTATTTTTATACCCAGAGACAAAACTGTTCCTATTAAATCCATTCTTTGGGAAAATATAAGTTCCATAGTATCATAAAAGATGATTAATTTAAAGTGGCTCTCCCAGATGATGCTAATTGCTTTCTGAGTTCTGCATGCTGTCTATCTCAATCTCAAAGGAAGTGAGGCATTTAGTTTGTACATCTTCTCTTAAAAATATTCCATTTATGAATATAATTTATGAGTATAGTATCAGGGACTGCCCAGGAAAAAAAAAAAGCATATACAGTATTTCCACTGAAAAAGTTTAATATTAGAGTTTGGCTAAGAACATGTTATGAAACAAAGAATGTGAAAAGGGAATGTTGAGCTAACACCGAGATAGTTTTTGCAGCAAACAGCTACCACCTCTTACGATGGGGCAACAATGGGAAGAGATCAGCATTAACAAACCTTAGATGTTGACGAAGAAACCAAGAACGGTTGGGACTAGACTTCTGAGAAGGGCTACAATCTAGTTAGTTCTATTGTCTTTGACATGATGAAGTTGGTTCTGAGGTTGCTGGGGGAAAAAAGCTGGAGACTAGGAACAGATTCCCACTGCCAAGGGGAAGAGTCTTGGCTAGAGCCTCGGCTGGCAGGAAGCACAAGCACATACAAAAGGGCACGTCCTCTCTCTATTGCTTGTGTTTTCCAGTTTCCTGAGGTCCCCTACCGATGGAACCCAGCAGGGAGCCAGCTGGTAAAGGATGAAGGTGGTGTGCACAATTCCAGTTTTTGTATCACAAAGAAGAGTGTAGAACAGGGGTCTTAAAGCTGATAGTTCATAGCTTACTTGGCACATAGAGCATCCTTGTAAATGCTAAAGGATTTGACCAATGCTATTACTGATGTTGGGCCTTCCCTGGTGACTCAATGGTAAATGATCTGCCTGCGAATGCAGAAGATGTGGGTTTGATCCCTGGGTTGGAGGAGGGCAAGGCAACCACTCCGGTATTCTTGCCTAGGAAATTGCGTGGACAGAGGAGCCTGGAAAGCTATAGTCCTTGAGGTCACAAAAGAATCAGACACAACTTAGTGACTAAGCAGCAATTACTCATATTAAATCAAGCATATGAGTTTGTAACGCAGGCTGCATACTGAGTCTGTAACCTGTCTGGCACTAGGAAACCCACTGCCCCATCAGTCTTCTGGGGTGTTTTTTCATTGACAACTTTTATAAAATGGTAGGGATGGAGGTTGGAGCTTTAATACATACCTTAGGTTTATGTGTCTGGTAGCCAGGGACTTCAAATTTTCTGTAAAACTACAGGGATTTGTTTTCCTGATCACCTCTAATTCCACGCCCTTCTTCTCACTGAAGTCTCACTTTAGGAATTTTTTTTTCTCTGCTTTCCATCATCCCAAATAAGGAATGGCACCATTTCTCCTTTAGACCCCCAAAGGAACACTAACAAAACAGTTATTATCAAGTGTCTGGGTGAACTGTTGTTATATGATATGATAACAATAACAATGAAGTGTTGTTATGTGATAACTAAAATTGTTTATTAGATATCCTTTTTGGTAACAGTTCCTCAGTTGCTTCATCCATGTGGAATTCCTCTCTGGCCTTATTTCCTTTTGAGAGGCTCTTGCAATAAGCTTCTGGCCCTCTGCCTCTCCCCATTTTCTTCATTTCCTTGTCTTTTTACTGCTTCCCTCATGGGATTCCTCTGAAAATTCAAAATTCTTTATTATTTATTATTTTCAATAAGTCAGCTCTTCACCCTTGCTGCCACTTTTCCTTCCAGACCATGCCCTTGGGAAGACTTCAGTTTTTATATTCAACCTCTGTGGAGGTTTGTTATTCTGCTCTGAGAATAGATTAATATTGTTATTTCTTAGAAGAACCAACTGCTGTTTCTTTCTCTCTCTTTCCTTTTTCTTCTTTTGTTTCTTCCTTCCTTCCTTCTCCCCCTCAGTCTCCCCCCTTCTTTATTAATCATTTTATTGAAATAATTACAGATTAATGTGCAGTTGTAAGAGTTAATGCACATAGATGCTAGTACCTTGTACCTACTTTCCTCCAATGCTAAACTCTTAAAAAAACTGTAGTACAATATCATAGCCAGGATGTAGACATGTTGCAGAACATTCTTATCAGCACAAGAATCCCCAGTTTTGCCCTTTTATAACCACACCCCCTTCCCTCCCATCCTGACTTCCTCTATACTTTGGACAACCAATCATATTTAGAGTCTTGTCATTTGAAGACTATTATATATAAGTGGCATCCGGTCCCATCACTTCATGGGAAATAGATGGGGAAACAGTGGAAACAGTGTCAGACTTTATTTTTTGGCCTCCAAAATCACTGCAGATGGTGACTGCAGCCATGAAATTAAAAGACGCTTACCCCTTGGAAGGAAAGTTATGACCAACCTAGATAGCATATTCAAAAGCAGAGACATTACTTTGCCAACAAAGGTTCGTCTAGTCAAGGCTATGGTTTTTCCTGTGGTCATGTATGGATGTGGGAGTTGGACTGTGAAAAAGGGTGAGCGCCGAAGAATTGATGCTTTTGAACTGTGGTGTTGGAGAAGACTCTTGAGAGTCCCTTGGACTGCAAGGAGATCCAACCAGTCCATTCTGAAGGAGATCAGCCCTGGGATTTCTTTGGAAGGAATGATGCTGAGGCTGAAACTCCAGTACTTTGGCCACCTCATGCGAAGAGTTGACTCATTGGAAAAGACTCTGATGCTGGGAGGGATTGGGGGCAAGAGGAGAAGGGGACGACAGAGGATGAGATGGCTAGATGGCATCACTGACTCGAGGGACATGAGTCTGAGTGAACTCCGGGAGCTGGTGATGGACAGGGAGGCCTGGCGTGCTGCGATTCATGGGGTTGCAAAGACTGAGTCGGACACGACTGAGTGACTAATCTGATCTGATCTGATATATAAGTGGAATCAAATAGTATGTAGTCCTTCAGAATTGACTTTTTTTCACCCAAAGTGTTTTTAATTTGCACTTAGTTTATGGCTACTGCTGTTGAACCCCTTGTCACCTGCCTATTTGCCATCTGTGTCTTATTTATTCATTTCCAGTTGGATTTTTAGCATTTTGCTTTGTTGGCTGTTGAGTTTTCAGAATTCCTTATATAATCTGGACACTAGTCCCTTGTTGAATATGTGAGTTGCAAATGTATTCTACTTCTCTCTAGTTTGTCTTTTTATCTTCTTAACAGGGTCTGTTCTGTTGCAAAGTAAAAGTTTTAAATTTTGGTGAAGCCCAGTTTATCAGTTTTTCCTTTTATGGATCATGTTTTGGTTCCAAGTCTAAGAACTATTTGCATAGCTCTTAACCCTAGAGGTTTTCTCCTATGTTTTCTTTCTAAAAGTTTTATATTTTACATTTATGGCCATGATTCATTTTGAGCTAACCTTTGTGGATGGGGTGAGACTTAGGGCAAGGTTTATTTACTTATTTGTTTGCCTCTGTATGTCCAATTGCTGTCTTCTCTGCCTGCATGTCAGGTACAGATGAGACAAAAAGAAAACTCAGAAACTCGTTGATGTGTAGCTCCTCAAACCTAAAATCCCTAGACGGTCTGTTTTCTCTTCTTATATTTGTTTTAGGTGTAATTACAGGACTTTTGTTCTACTATTAAGTCCTATTCCTAAGAGAAATAGGAAGTATGTCTATTGCATCTTCCCAGAGGTGGAAGTCATTTTAAAATTTTTTTAAATTGCATTTTATTTTACTTTATAAGTTAATTTTAGTGCCTGCCAGACACAAAATACCATTCCTTGTAGAGAATCTAACATTGCTATTTGTGATTGGGTGTGTTTATGGTCACCCAGTTTTCAGCCAAACCCAACTTAAAATTCATATCTTTGAACTAGCTGGCATGGTGCACCTACATAGATTCTTCCCCTTAGAAGACTCTGAGTTCAAATGCAGGGATGTATTGGGTTTCTCTGCAGGCTCAGTCGGTAAAGAATTGACCTGCAATGCAGGAGACATGGGAAAGATCCCCTGGAGAAGGAAATACTGGCAACCCAGTCCAGTATTCTTGCCTGGAGACTTCCATGGACAGGGGAGCCTGGCAGGCTGCAGTCCATGGGGCCACAAGAGTTGGATATGACTTGGCCACTAAACCAAAGTAATCACGCAGTTATTTCCTGGAAATAGCACCTCCGAACACTCTTTCTTCTGTGTCTTTGGTAACTTCTCTGTCCCCACCCCAATCACAGAAATGACCTAGTGGCTCAGACTGCCCCAGTGTCTAGTCCTCTGGACATAGCAATTGTTCATAGAGGGGAATGCAACTTACATTCATCACAGTTTTATCTAGGTTTTATCTGGATGGGGCTAGATGGGCCATTTTCTTTTCTCTCTCATCAGGAGATGTAAAAATTGGGGGAAAAAATCAAGTAGGCATATCTTCACATAAGGCAAAATGAAATAAAAGTACTATTTTATATTAAAAGCATCCCTCTTCTCAATTTGCTTCCCCATTGCCTCATAAAGCAAGAACTTGTGTTCTTCATTTTCATAGCCCAAACACTGAGCACCTGGTTAGTGCTTCGCAAATATAAAATGAATGAATGAAGAAAGGAATAGACACTTCTCAGTACTGCCTATAAGTCAATGCTGTCAGAAAATGGTAGGAGAAAACAAAAAAGACTTCAAATGTTCTTTCTTTTTAAGTTACTGAGGATTACTGAATACAACTAAAGAACATGATTAATTACTGTTTGGGTGATCTTAAGTTCTCAATTTGCCTTGCTCTTCTTCCCTTCTGTATCGCTATGGGAAAGTCAGACCCTGAGAGACACACAGTTCCCCTTACCTGTCATCAGAAAGAAGCCCGGGTCTCAGAGTCATCTCCAGAGGGAATGCTTTTCTTACCTCTGTCCCTCTCTTGCTCCTTGCCTGGGTGTCTGATAGATGCTGACAGCCCTGACTCCCTTCCTTGTGCCAAATAGCGTCCTCACCAAGAAAACTGTGCACAACCTGATTTTGATACCGGCTGCAATTATCTCTCTCCTTGTAAATAATATCTTCACTTCCTGATAGTTTCTATGCCACGAGCTGTGCCTGATCTCAGAGCTTGGAGGGAAAATCATACAATCAAGTTTCTCAGATTTTAAGGAGAATTACTCATGGATCTTACTAAATTCCGAGTGTTTCCCAGTAGGGAAGTGGGTGGGGCTTGAAATAAGACATTTCTAACAAGTTGATGTGGCTGGTTTACCCATGTAACATTGAGTAGGAAAGACATGTCATGTTAGCCTCAATATTCTTAGATGTAAACCTTGGACAATTAACCTCCATTCTGATGGATTCCCAGGGTTGTAATAATTGAGACATACAATGTAAATAAAAGGTTTTAAGAGTCTACAACTCACTGCTGCTGCTAAGTCGCATCAGTTGTGCCCAACTCTGTGTGACCCCATAGACAGCAGCCCATCAGGCTCCGCTGTCTCTGGGATTCTCCAGGCAAGACTACAACTCACTATATAAACCTAAACTTTATACCCTTGTGATCACTTTAGCTTAGTCATTCTCAACATCGAGTCAATCCCAATATTTATATATAAATATAAATATATATAAATATAATATTTAATATATAAATATTAAGGCCTGAGGGGCAATAAAAAAATTTAATAGCTCAAAATAAACTTCCCTACTGGCATTGGTGCCTAAAAGTCACAATTATATATAATTTATAATGGAATATTTGGACTGGAAGGACCATTAGGGAGTGTCTATGTGAGTGGATTTCAAAACCAGCTGAAAGTTAGAATCATCTGAGTATTATTGAAAGAATAAAGACCCATCCTGGAACCACCCACAAATCTGAGAGATGTCCACACACTGGTGTCAAGTGTATCCTCCAGATGAGTCTGATGTAGCCATTCTCATACTCAAACTTTATATCCATTGAGCTCTAATTCTGTCATTTTGCAAATGGAGGGACCAAGACTTACTCAATGGGCTGAGCCTTTTTCCTATTCCCTCAAGACAGGGAATCTGGGGACTAGTTCTGTAATGGGACTCAAGATGTTAGAAAACTGGAGTGGGGAGTTCTGACCCAGAACAGAAGGAAGTCCCCAGATTAGTCTAATAAACATAGCTGAATCTATTCACAGCAACCGAGATCTAAGAAACTAGGAAAAGAAAGATTTAACTTAGCAGTCAGAAGTTAGAAAACTGGAGTGGGGAGTTCTGACCCAGAACAGAAGGAAGTCCCCAGATTAGTCTAATAAACATAGCTGAATCTATTCACAGCAACCGAGATCTAAGAAACTAGGAAAAGAAAGATTTAACTTAGCAATCAGGGCCAAAATCAGAGAAAACGACATGTGTTCACATCCAATATCTTTCCCATTTGGGGAGTGTATCTGATTCAGATTATGGGAGTGAAGTGAAGTGTTAGTCACTCAGTCATCTCTGACTCTTTGCAACCCTATGGACTGTAACTGCCAGGCTCCTCTTCTATGGGATTCTCCAGGAAAGAATACTGGAATGGGTTGCCATTCCCTCCTGCAGGGGGTCTTCTCGGCCCAGAGATTGAACCCGTGTCTCTTGCATCTCCTGTTTTGGCAGGCAGATTTTTTTTACCACTGTGCCACCTGAATGAGAGGGAGAGAAAACAGTAGGTACATGAGTGCAGAGAATGCCTAGAAAAATGGTGAGGAAAGAAAGTGGCAGAATGCTTGGAGACAAGGCAGGAGGGGGAGACGAGGCAAGGATACACCTGTGAACACCCATGCTGGTCATTTCATTCGCAACCCAGCAAGAAGAGTAGATATTAGAACTGGAAATGTCTTTAAAATCAGCCAGCTCAAGCTGCTCCTGTTCCCGATGTACTCGCCTAAGGTTATGACAGCACAGATAAAACTAAACCAGGTTATCTGCATCTAAATGTCGAAATTACTCCACTTAGCATCCTCCCTGACATAAAGAATGCAACTGAATAAAGACATTAGGTTAATTTTTATTGAAAATCTCTGATGTGGCAGGCACTAATTCCAGGATCTTTGTATTTATTATTTCTAATTCTCACAATCACCCTTCATGGTGGTAGGATAATCACTGTACAGATGGAGAAGCTGAGGCAAAGAGATTAAATAGCTTGCCCAAGTTCATACAGGTAGCCTATGGTAAAACCAGAGTTTGAATTCTGATTGGTCTGCTTTCATGAGTGTTCACAGTTGAATAGTAGGGAGACAGGTACTAACTGACCAAATGTCTTAGAAAATTGAATCTCTGCATCCAAGGCTTCAACAGTGCCCTGCCAGGTGAAACCTGGGGCAGGGGGAGAAGCTTAAGTTCTCCTCAGTACCATGGTCAGTTATTCAGCTTTTTGATGATAGACTGTGCCCTCTGAGCCATGTGGGCCAGCCTTGGGTCTTTCTTCATGTGTGAGCACATTTGGAGTTTAGTCTTTTTTAAAATTTTAAACCACAGCTGTTCCTAAAGAGCCTCCAACCCCCATACTAATGGGTGCATTTAAAAACAGCTTGTTTTAGGGAAGGTTATTTGCAATGCAGGAGTTTGATCTCTGGATCAGGAGGATCCCCTGGAGAAGGGAATGGCTACCGACTCTAGTATTCTTCCCTGGAGAATTCCATGGACAGAAGAGACTGTGGACTACCTTCTATGGGGTCGAAAAGAGTCGGATGGGACTGAGTGACTGATACTTAGCACCTCATGGTATTGACAAATCAGACTTGACTAATAACTGCTCCACAGCCCCTGTGCATAAACACACACACACACACACACATTCACAGATGTATGCATTCACGTCTGCACATGTACACAAACACTCCCACATAAACACAGAGTAACACATCACCTGCACCCTCCTTGGTGTTCAGCCTGAGCCTTGAGCTGTAGAGGGGAGGCAGAGCCCTGAATTCTACTGAGAAATTTGTCTCTCTGTAAATAAAGTATTGATCTAGCACTTCTCCTATAAGAGTAGTGGGCATCCCTTCTACCAGGTATTGTCCCGACATACCTGAGGCAGATAAAGCCATCAGCCTCTCCCCAACTTGGCTTCTTTAGTCTCTGGAAGATGAGTTCAGTCACCCAGGCCCCTGAGTTCTGAGAAATCCTGCCTACAGCCATGCCTGGAGGATGTCCTTCTGGAAGACGGGACATCTTGGGTCTGTTGCTCCGTATGCCAGGGTACAGACCAGTGCTGGTCACTCATGGAACTCTCACTAATGTTCCTGACTACATGAGAAAAACAGAGTAAACACAAGGAGTTAATTTTTCATAATTTAAAAATATATTCAACATCAGGACTATTTTATTCTCCTGGGATTATATCCTTTTGTTGTTGTTGTTAAAAGGTCTTTGTGTGTGTGTGTGTGTAAATGAAATGATGATGATAGTAGACAGCATTTGTTTTTAAAAATATCCTTTTTAAAGGACATTGCAAAGGAAATAGCTAACCCTCTCTCAGTTCCCCATTAAAATAATAGTCCATGAAGTACAAAAATCTAAGAGCCAGGGTCTCACCTACCCATGGGGAGGAGGAGGGCTTAGAGATCCTACATTAGTTTAGCAGAGCCGTGTCTATTAAAATAGTAGGGAGGGGGCTAGAGAAGAAGGCTAAAGAAAAAAGGACAAGACATTGACTGAGAAGACACTTTGTCTGCAGTGCGGAGATAGTACCTCATTCATTAGCTCATTTTTCAAGAAGCTTCTAAGGAAGGTAGTATTATTCCTGTTTTACAGAGAGGTAAACTTACATTCAAAATTTTCGATGAGTTGACTAAGGCAATACAACTGAATACAAGTCATAAGTTGTACCCAAGCTTCAAGTCTTGATTTTTATCCCCTAAAGACTGTGAGTTTTTCCCCTGTTGTCAAGGACAGTTCATTAAGTTTCAACAATTCTGGCTGAACCACATGCCACATTGTTCGTGCATTGTAACAATAAGTGACAAGAACACTATGGTATAACCCTTTTGAGAAGCTCTTGTTTCTTTATATTGGAATCACTCTGGTTTGAGAACCCTGAACAGCTCTGAAAAGTCCATCGGTTGTAATTTACCTTGCTTTTTTGACACCGGTGTTGTTAGTTTCTTTGTGTTTTTTTTTTAACTCCAAGGAATGAGTCTTTAATTGGATCTGTCTTCACCACTGCCAGAGGCAATTAAGAGGAATATTTCAGAGAAAAAATCACCAATTAGGATGCCCAGGGACATGGAATATTTTTAGGTATTAAATGCCACAAATAAATTTAATTCTAATTGTTCATAATCACAGTTTAGAGATCTCCAGAGGATGAGAGCTCTGAGCATTTACAATGCCTAAATCTAGTTTAAGATGTCTTTGACATCAATTGTCACTTAATGAAATGACTGCATTTGCATAGTGCTGTTTTGCTGAAAAGAGAATTGTGGCATTATGAAGTAAGATTTATTTTGCATACTGAAAAGGGAAAAGGGTAAGTCTCCCAAGCAATGTAGGGTAGCTCTAATCATATTAAATGCAAGGGAATTTATACAACCAAATATTCACTCATTGAGTTACTTATTTAACAGACTTAGGGTAAACCAAATTGAAAGATTATGCTCTTATGTTATTTGGGAGTTCAAAAAAAGGACAACTGATCTAATCTGGAGTTGGGGGATTGTCAGAGAAGGGTGCCTTGGAGAAGGTATAAGCTAATCTGAACATGGAACAGTAAGTCAGTTATGATAGGGGATGCGTTCCCAGCACAGAGTGGACTGACGTAGAGAGGGGGGAACAGGATGTTGTGGAAAGTCTGGCTGATTGGATATGACTCTAGTCAGAGCTGGGCTAAGTCTGGTGAGCACCCAGAGCAAGTGGTAATGAGGTGTTCCAATGTTCAGTTAACAAAGCCATTCATATCTCTTTTTACATTAAAAATGAGGCATCTATATATAAGGATGCAATAAAATCTTTTCTTTTTTGACTTTATTTTCATATTTGATCGGGGTATAGTTGCTTTACAATGTTGTATTGGTTTCTGCTGTACAACAAAGTGAATCAGCTATGTGTACACACATATCCCCTCCCTCATGGACTCCCTCCCAGCCCACCCCCACCCCACGCCTCTAGGTCATCACAGAATGCCAGACCGAGCTCTGCGTGGTGTGGCTGGTTCCCACCAACTGTCTGTTTTACACGTGGCGGCGTATGTATGTCAATCCCAATCTCCCAGTTTATCCCCTACCTGTGTCCACATATCCATTTTTTATGTCTGTGTCTCTACTTGTGCCCCACAAATAGGTTTCTTTTATATGGACTCAACAGCAAGAACATACTCTACATTCAAGGATGTTAAATAATGTTATGTTATTAAATATAAAATAATATTAATAAATTTATTAATTTATATTAAATAATAAATAGTTTGATAAGAGCTAGACCAGTAGTTATTTGTCCAGTTACACAAGGAATGATAGGAACCTGTATTAACTGGCACCATATTTTCTCATTTATTCTGGTTACGTTTAATAGCACTTTATGTATTAAGAATATGCCCAAGTATCCTGAAATTTTTCTCCCCCTTGGAATGGTGATTTTGCTTCCCTTAATCAGAACTATTATGGGTTCTCTCTTTAGGATTCTTCTTCAAGCACTGAGCTGCAATGAAAAGATCATGGACTTCAGAGTCTTGCTCTGACACTTAACCTGTGAAGCCTTCAGCACATTCCTCAACTTTTTGAGCCTTAGCTTTTACATCTAGAAATAGAGAAAATGATGTCTTGAGGTTAACTGGAAGGACTTCTGTAAAATCATCTAACATCATGGAAAGTGAATTTTAGCTCTTTTCGTTCTTTATATACTTAATAAAATATCCAGTCATCTTAATTTCCTTTTTTTTATGTCAGAAGTAAAAGGCTCAATTATATTCACCAAATTAGGTTTTGAATGATTTTTTTTATCTGTTCTAAAAAATTAAGTACACACACAAAAGAAGGTAGTGACTTTTGGCAGATGCCAGAGAATGGTCCCCAAATTGCACAGCACAATAACATCTTTTGAAATCTGCGCAGCCTGTCATGAAGTCCACTTTCCATTTGGATGATTGATTCTGGTGCATTTATGGAAAAATCTGCCAGGGTACCTTCATGCAGGCTCGTCTTCAGTCTCCACTGAAGTTGCATTTCATAGGGGTTGGAGGAAGGATATGGAGAAAACAGGTTAGAGAGTAGCTGGCCCAGTCAGCAACTGAAGTCCTAAGTTCACGTTTTCATCGTGGCTCTTCATCTCTTACTTGTTGGCCAGCTCTGCCCTTTCCTGCAGCTTACAGCAGGGCTCGTTAGTGCCTCTCAATCTCCTGAACTCTCCATTCTGGGAATTCATGTACTCATTTAGAGGGGACATCGATGAGCTCAAATGTAGCCAGCAGGAAATTCTAGGGAATTGTGTGAAGCTAAAGGTTGCCCTGTGTTAAAGTGAAGAGTCGTTTTTTAGGGACCAAGCAATATTTTGTTTCTGATTTTCTGCTGGTCCCTCTGCTGTCTTGGCCTCTCCATATTTTCCTCTCTTCCTCTGTTCATTTTCTTACCCCTCTGCCTTCCTTAGGACCTTGTATTCACCCTCCACATAGGACCCTGGGGGCAGGAATACACACAAAGGAGACAAATGGGTCCTGCACGCACATCAGAAGGCGCCGGTGAGTGGCACAGTCACTGTATTCCAGGGACTATCGAGATCAAGCCCTGTGTTGGAGAGTTCAGAGAATGGAAGAGGCTGCGTTTGAGCTGGGCCTCTAGGATTTTTTCCCTCTTTTACAACATTTGTCTAATTATTACTAAAGCCCATGCTCACTGATAAGCATTTGGAAAATGCAGATGAATATACAAATAGGAAACAAAAATTATCATAAACTCACTGGTCTCAGCTAGCCATTGTTCTTCTGTGTCCTCATATGTAGTATTTTCTCATGTGTCAAATATTTTTCAAAGATATGATTTTAATATCAGCAGTTGCTCATTATACAGACATATCATTTTAAATTTAAGCAGAGATCCTAATGATTAACTCATTTATTCATCCAAAGACCATTTACTATATGACCATCATGTGTCCTATAGTGTTCTAGAGACTGGAGATATAACAGCAAACAAGACAAAGTCACAATCCATGCACAACTTATATCCTCTTGAAACAGGAAAACCCTGCAGGGCCCTCCTAAGTACAAAGGTCCCTACATGTCCTCTGCCTCTTGTTTGTAGAAGAGCCGAAATCTCGGGACTTACCTGCTGGTCCAGTGGCTAAACACTCTGTGCTCCCAATGCCGGGTTGCCTGAGTTCAATTCCTGGTCAGGGAACTAGGTCCCACATGCCACAACTGAGATCTGAGGCAGCCAAATAAATAAATAAATACTAAAAAAAAGAAAAGCTGAAATCTCCCAGGCCTCCCTAAGTCACAAAAGTGGGCTCAATCGTTCATGATTAGGATAATAGAGTCACAGAACCTTCCAATGTCTGATGCAATATTCCTAAGTCATTTTGTTGCAGGTAGGAATTTAATTGTACAAGGAGACACACCTTATGATTAAGCAAAAGACCTTCTTTGGAAGGGTGCCTCAGCAGAGAGCAGTAGGGTCAGGGAACCCAGGAGAACTGCTCTGCCATGTGACTTGCCGTCTCAGGTTTTATGGTGATGGGCTTGTCTCCTGCCAGTCATCCTGACTTAGGGTCCTTCCTGGTGGCCCTCACATTGCTCAGCTAAGAGGGATTCCAGTGAGGAGGATTCTGGGAGGTTGGGAGGACATGGGATGTCTCCTTTTGACCTTTCCCAAATTCTTCCAGTTGGTGGTGGCTTGTTAGTTCCATGTTCTTTACCAGGTCCTCCTGTCGTAAAATAACCCATACACATGGTTACGTGGTGCCTGGCCAAGGTGGGTGGTTTCAGTCAGTATTTCCCCAAACAGTTTTACAAATACTGTAACTGCTACCAGAGGGGGAAAACTAAATGCATGATGACCAGACTGTGGATATGACGTAAGCTGCTCCATCTTGAGCAGTACTGAATCTATGGCTTGCACAATCCCAGGAACCGGCCTTAAGAGAATGAGATGAACACTGTGCTCCTAATAATCTCTGCATTCAGTTCAGTTCAGTTCGGTTCAGTTGCTCAGTCGTGTCCAACTCTTTGCAACCCCATGAATTACAGCACGCCAGGCCTCCCTGTACATCACCAACTCCTGGAGTTTACTCAGACTCGTCCATCGAGTCGGTGATACCATCCAGCCATCTCATCCTCTGTCTTCCCCTTTTCCTCCTGCCCCCAGTCCCTCCCAGCATCAGAGTCTTTTCCAATGAGTCAACTCTTCGCATGAGGTGGCCAAAGTACTGGAGTTTCAGCTTCAGCATCAGTCCTTCCAAAGAAATCCCAGGGCTGATCTCCTTCAGAATGGACTGGTTGGATCTCCTTGCAGTCCAAGGGACTCTCAAGAGTCTTCTCCAACACCATAGTTCAAAAGCATCAATTCTTCGGCGCTCAGCCTTCTTCACAGTCCAACTCCCACATCCATACATGACCACAGGAAAAACCATAGCCTTGACTAGATGGACCTTTGTTGGCAAAGTAATATCTCTGCTTTTGAATATGCTGTCTAGGTTGGTCATAACTTTCCTTCCAAAGAGTAAGCATCTTTTAATTTCATGGCTGCAATCACCATCTGCAGTGATTTTGGAGCCCCAAAAAATAAAGTCTGACACTGTTTCCACTCTTTCCCCATCTATTTCCCATGAAGTGATGGGACCTGATGCCATGATCTTAGTTGTAGCTTGTTCTGCCCATATATGTTAAGTGAGCAACTGCAATTGTCAGCAAACAGAGGATTCAAACCCATGTTGACCTCTTTGACACTGAGAATACGGCACCTTATGTCATCATGAAGAAGTTACAGAAGATGGACCTTGGCCCATAAGCCCACAGACATGGAATGGTTGGGACTTTGTAGGCAGCTTTTTACTGTAAAGAATCTCCTGCAGGAGACTGCTTTTGTTCTGTTGCTTTCACGAAGCCGTGTTTAATTAATCTCCGGCCCAAGCACACCTTTCAAATCTTTTGTTCACACAATGCCTTGCCTAACCCGTTTGTCCTTTCCTTAGGGTCAAAGAAATAGAAATGAAGAATAAGTAATTAACAGACAACAAGACCTTTTCCCTAGTTTCCCCTTCAGCAAACTTGTGAATAAACTGTGTGAATAAGATAGCATCTAAAGAAGTATCACAGAAGTCAAAGCTTGCATGCAATGGGAGATGGCAATGAATCTGACCCCCTATCTCAGTGATTAACTGAGATTATTCCCCCCTTTCCCTTTAAAACTTTCCTGGATGCGAACAATCTTTTGGGTTTTGTTTTGGGACATAAGTCCGCTTTCTCCTGAGGATGCCAGTTTTCTGATTAAAATAACCTTTCTGTTTCTACCAGCATGTGCCTCTTGAGTATTGGTTTATAAGCAGTGAGCAGTCAGACCCAAGTTAAGTAACACTCCAGGAAAGAAAATAGTAAGGAAGCAAAAGATATGTGTGTGTGTGTGTGTGTGTGGATGAGGTAGTGATATTAATAGATGTATAGAAAAAAGTAAAGCAAAGTGGAGATTAGAGAGTGATGGGAGATAGAATATTTACCATTTTTCAATATTTCAGGAATTTAAAAATGTTGCAGCCTCTGTTTTTACATATGCAATTTTATGTACCTCTCTTATTTACTGCCATAAAATAAATATCTGGATTTAGAATATTGACTCCTTCCAACAGTAAATGAAAATACCTGTATTATGCCTTCCTGAACAACATTGTATGTTTCTTTTTCATCTTTGCCAGTTTTTTAGGCCTGAAGTAAAATTTCTTTGTTTTGGTATTTTATTATTTATTAGATTGAGCACTTTTTAAATTGATTTGTATTTTACTTTTAATTCATTTGTCTGCAGCAGTGGACAGCTTGATAACACATCTTTGTATTGACTTTCTCCTTTTCCTGTTTCTCCTTCCCTGACCTTTATTCCCCTTCCCTGGAATCACTTCTAGTATAAAATCCCTGCATGGAAATCTCCGTCTCAGGCACAGGCTTTTGTGAACTCGAGAAAGAACCTCAGAAGGCATCCAACCTTCTTCTTTGATCTCTTGTGCTCCTCTTTGCACAACTACAGACTTTCCTTGGTAATTAGAGAAGTTCAACCCCAAGCGAAAGCATACAGAGTCAGGCTCTTGGCAATATGGTAATTCACGAGAGCACTGTATTCACCGATTCCTCACCTCTGATGTGGTTTGTGAAGGAAGGAAATAGACAGCAGAGTAGAGCTGTCCTTGACTTTGTTAACCTAAAGAATACAGAAAACATTCTTCTTCCAAGAGTTGGAAAATGGTTGGCCAAAAAATACTTACCAAATTAATGTCCAGACAGATGGAACTAGTCACCACAAAGAGCATTATTCTTTAAAAGGGTCTGTGTTTGCTCTTTGAAAAGGCAGCATTTCTGCTCTGCCAGAGTAAATGGCATATGCAAATCCTGTTTAATACCCTTCCTTGAGGAAGGCTGCTTATTTGCTTTTATGTGTGTTTCTATAAATTGGTTAGCCAGGAACTTGCTTGTTTATACCCCAAATAAAACAATAGAGAATTGTAATTATATTTCACTGCTGGCCCACAGTTTCTGCCCTGGAGAATATAACAAAAGGACAGAAACACCACCCACCCCTCCTTTGGAACTGAGAGCTGTGCTTTAGGCTGTTGGCAAGATGTCTGTTATGCATGCCCCAGCAACCATCAAATGGGCCCTAGGATTAAGATTCCTGTCTCCAGGCTGAGAGCCAAAAGTTGCATGGTAATTGCAGCATGTTGCTTGGAGTTAAATTTGATAAGGAATTAATGACATGTGAAACATTCTAATTTTGAACATCTCCTGTTTCATTGTGATTAAAAGAATCAAAATGCAATCTGACTTGGGGTTGCAGGTAGCCTAAATTGGGCAACCCTCCATCATCGTAAAAAGCACAGTGAGGTAAGGGATTGTAGTTTCTGTCTGAGAAAATGGGGTAAGTGAATCTCAAAGAAGAAATCATCTTTCCAAGGTCATGTTCTATACAGATGGTGGAACTTGCCTTTGTGCTCATCACTGCCTGATTCTTCAGCACTGTGCTACCTGCAGATACTCATACGCATAAGATTCATACTCATATGAGTATTGGTGGGGTGCTTACTGTGGGCTGGGTGTTCTACTGTATGTTCCATGAGTACCCACTGTTTTAGGTCAGATTGCCCACAGCTCCTGAATTTGTACAGGGCACCCAAAGATTCACTACTAAGCTTCCCACTAGGTGTGGCCCAATGACCCAGTTCTCACTAAGGGACTATGAGCACTGGTCATAAAACGTGCCACAGCTGATCAAGTGCCCAGTAGCAAAATGTGCAAACTTTGCATCTTTCTTCTTAAAGTGCTGTGCTCTCTACTCTCTCTTTCCCTTTTCCCTAAAACAGAAGCCTGATACAGTGTCATGGGGCCTAGTCAACCACATCCCAGGAGCGAGCAGAGAGTCAAAATAGATGGATCCTGGTAGATGACCTCATGGAACAAAACCACCAGTTCACTCTGGACCACCTTTCTGCCTCTGGGCTACTATGCAGAAATAAATGACTCTCTTGTACACACCACAGTTTGGGGGAGTCTCTTGATTAATATGGGGCTTCCCTGGTGGCTCAGATGGTAAAGAGTCTACCTGCAATGCAGGAGAATCAGGTTCAGTCCCTGGATTGGGAAGATCCTTTGGAGTCCATGGTGTCAGAAAGAGTAGGACACAACTGAGCGACTAAGGCTCACTACCCACCCCCACTTTCATTAATATATCCTGTGGCGCTAGTGGTAAAGAACTCACCTGCCAATGCAGGTAGACCTAAAAGACCCAGGTTCAATCCCTGAGTTGGGAGGATCCCCTGGAGAAGGAAATGGCAACCCACTCCAGTATTCTTGCCTGGAGAATCCCATAGACAGAGGATCCTAGCAGGCTGCTGTCCATAGGGTCACACAGAGTCGGACACAACTGAAGCAACTTAGCACGCATGCACGTAACCTGAGTAATAAAGTTCCAAGGAACTTGGGACACTTAGAAACACTGGAGTCAAGGAGATTAAATAATTTGTCAAAGTTCACTTAGCTAGTTAAGAGGCAGATCAGGATTTAAACCAAAATGTTTTCTCCATTTTCAGGGTTTTTCACCAAACTGTATAATTGACTTTAAAAAGTGCTTCTCAAAGTTTTGCAGGCACTGAAACCTCTTGGAAAACTTGTTACTATATAGAGTCCTTCCCCAGACATTTGGATAAGGAGGTTTTGGCCCAGCTTCAGAATGTGCAGTTCTAACAAGCTCCCATAATGCTGACATTGCTTGTCTAGGGACCATGTTTCTGTAGCACTGAACAGCCCACTCCTTAAACGGGGATGGTAGACAAAAGAATTAGAGAAATTGGATTTTAATTAGGATATTAAGGAATTTAAGTTCAAAAGGCAGAAGTCTTGGGCAACATGACTGAAAGCAGAGAGCTGGCTAATAGTGACAGTAATAACAAGCATGATAAAAGCCAGCATTTATTGTGTTCTGGACACTATTTTAAGTACTACATGCATATCAGATCAATCATCACATATATTCTCTGAGGTAATTTGAAAATTGCCTTGCGTATACGAGGAAACAAAGTAAGGATTAGTCCCTGTGGTTACAGTCGTGTGTGCAGACTGGAAACATGAACATATGTTTGTCTGACTTCTGCACTGGGATTCCACTTAACCTCTGAATTTTACTACTCCTGTATTTGTCGTGGTACCCAGTTTCATAATCACAGCTCTTTAATGCTTATTATAAAGTAAACATTATTCCTAAAGGGGCACCTGAGGAATTTGCACCAACTCATTTATTTCTCTGGAGAAGCTGAAGTCTATAATACTTGTATTGATCCAGACCAGCCAAATACACCTGGATTTCTCCAGGCTTTAGTTTTGTCCATTTGTCACATGGTCCATTTGTAGATATGCTGTAAGAACTACAGTTGGTGTGTGGAGATGAACTCAGTTCATAGGAGAATTAACAATGTTAAGAAGCAAAGTTCCAAGAAAGTGAACAAAGACATATATACTCTTGCTGTTAAGTTGCTTCAGTCGTGTCCGACTCTGTGCAACCCATGGACTGCAGCCCACCAGGCTCCTCTGTCCCTGGGATTCTCCAGGCAAGAACACTGGAGTGGGTTGCCATTTCCTGTGACCCCATGGATAGTAGCCTGCACCAAGCTCCTCCGTCCATGGGATTTTCAAGACAAGAGTACTGGAGTGGGTTGCCATTTCCTTCTCCAGGGAATCTTCCCAACCCAGGCATCGAACCCAGGTCTCCCACATTGTAGACAGACACTTTACCGTCTGAGCCACCAGGGAAGTGACCAAAAATAAAAATAGACATTTCCAGATGCTGGAATTCTAAAAACCAGAAACATTAAAATATTTTTAAAAATTACATTTCTAAGCATATCTGACCCCCTTTTGCCTCCTCCAAAACCTCAGGGCACTTGTGGTCCTGGTCTCCCTCTCAGGCAGAACAGCTGAAGCGACCATGTGGAGAGCATGCTAATCCCAGCCAGAGTCAGGGCTGTGGAGGCTTAGTGGAGATTTGTCCGATAATTTGAAGTTTCCTGAGGACTGACTTCAGCTCCTCAGGACCCCAGTGAATGCTCCTTAAAAACAAGTTTAAGGAGACATGTGTAATCCCACAGAATTGAGATGAAGTGATTAACAGAGGTGTTCTGAGCTGCTGACGGCTGGAGGACACGTGAATGTGTAGGAGTATTTCCTAAGAAGCGTCACTGCTGCTCACGTGGCCAGCCATGCATGCGGCATGTCGAAACAACCTCAGAGGCCAATCTCTCAGCATCAGATAACCCAGGGGACCCTCCTGAGGCCCAAATCTGGAACGAACAGCAAGTCCAAATTGATATGATTTTTCCTCCCAGACATCCAGTCCTTCCTTTTTATGCTAAATCCGACTCTGGCACGTTCTTAAGAGAATAAGGATTCTGTGATCTAAGGAACGCTGGGAATCGGACCTCAGGACTAAAAAGAGCTACAGCGTTGCTGCCAAGGGAGAGAATCGCCACTGGGTGAAAACAGACCAAGTACTGCTTGGGGTTGTCTTTACCCGGCGCGCTGCGATTCATGGGGTCGCAGAGTCGGACACGACTGAGTGACTGAACTGAACTTACCTGTGTAAGACAGAACACGGCATTTTCCATCTAAACTGTAAGGTTGCGAATGTTCGCAGGGATGTCGAGAAAGGGAACCTTCGTTTGCTGTTGGTGGGAATGTAAATTGGTGCAGCCACCATTGAAACCTGCAGTATGGAGGTTTCTCAGAATAACTAAAAATACGACTACCATACGGTCCAGCAGTTCCACTCCTGGGTACGTATCTGAAAAAGACCAAAAACACTAATTCGAAGAGAGAAGCGCACCCCAGTGTTTATAATAGCCTTGTTTATAATTGCCAATATGTGGAAGCAACCAAAGTGTCCATCAGCAGATGAATGGATAAAGCAGGTGTGATATATAAAGACAATGGAATATTACTCATCCATAAAAAGAATCAAATTTTGCCATTTGCAACAAAATGGATGAACTTAGTATTATGCTAAGTGCAATAAGTCAGACATAGATACTATATGATATCACTTATACATGGAATCTAAAAAATACAAAAACTAGTGAATATAACAAAAATGAAGAGACTCACAGATATAGAGGACAAAATAGATGTTGCCGGTATGGAGAGAGAAGGGGGAAGGGACAATTAGGGGTAAGAGAGAAAGAGATACAAACTATTAGGTATAAAATAATTTACAAGAATATATCATACAACACAAGGAATTTGCCAGAATTTTATAATAACTATAAATGGAGCATGTGAAGTGAAGTGAGAGTTGCTCAGTTGTGTCCAACTCTTTCCGACCCCATGGACTATACAGTCCATGGAATTCTCCAGGCCAGAATCCTGAAGTGGGTCACTGTTCCCTTCCCCAGTGGATCTTCTCAACCCAGGAATCGAACCAGGGTGTCCTCCATTGTAGGTGGATTCTTTACCAACTGAGGTACCAGGGAAGCCCATAAATGGAGCATAACAATTCTTAAATGTTATGTGTTATAAATGGAGCATAACATTTAAAAATTGTGAATCACTGTATGTACACTTATATAATTTGGAGAGCAACTATACTTCAGTAAAAATAAATAGTAGGTTTACATTATTTCAGATTCAAACCTTGATTTTTTTCCAAGAAGTCATGAGATTTAGTAAAATATATATATATATATGATATATATCATATATATATATATGATGCTTAGTAAAAAAAATAAAAGGTATGGTTCAAAATGAGGCACTGAGAATATAAGGAGACCAAGACATGGAGAAAGAAGAATTTCAGTTCAGAAAACTCTCATATTAGTCCTGGATGTTTGATCTTAGCCAAGAATGTTATCTGTCTGAAAGTCCATATCCTTAATTTGTAAAAAGGAGTTAAACAAGTGCCCATTTTATAAAGTTATTAGTAGGACTAAATTGCAAAGTGATGATGAAAACCCTTGTTTTCTGTGTTTTGTAAGTATGTATTTATTCGTCTGCATTGGGTCTTAGTTGTAGCCTGCGGGATTTTTGTTGTGGCAGGCAGGCACGTTGGTTTAGTTGCCCTTCAGCATGTGGGATCTTAGTTCTTCAATCAGGGATGGAACCCAAGTCCCCTGCATTGGAAAACAGATTCTTAACCACTGTGCTACCAGGGAGGTCTCTGAAATTCTTTGTAAATTGATTTATTTCTCCCTCTCCTCTTCTCTCTAAACCAAGAGTACACAAAGAAAGCCTTAAGATGTCAACCAATATCCTTTCCTCTGAAAGTGAGTCGCTCAGTCGTGTCCAGTTCTTTGCAACCGCATGGACTATACAGTCCATGGAATTCTCCAGGCCAGGCTACTGGAGTGGGTAGCTGTTTTCTTCTCAAGGGGATCTTCCCAACCCAGAGATCTAACCCAGGTCTCCTGCATTGCAGGCAGATTCTTTACCAGCTGAGCCACTGAGTCTGATGAAACCTCAGCTCAAGAATTCTAGTTAAGTATGAACTTTTGCAGAGACTAATCCCATGTATCTTCCTACTTTCCCATTTCAACTTTGTGTTTATGATGGTGTCCTAAGACCACTCCTTGGGATGAGCTCTCTGCATTCACGTTATTTCTCTGCAAGGACCTCTGTATCCTAGACTCAGCTGAGCTTATCTCTCTGCTGTCCTTTAGCACCCATTGAAAGGTTGCTCAGCGTACATATACCTCTCACAAAGTGTGTTAGCTTCATCTAGCTACTGTGACAAATTATCCTAAATTCAGTGGCTTGAAACAAAGCCCATTTACCATCTCACAGGTTTGTAGGTCAAAAGTCTGGATGAGCTCAGCTGCTTTCTCTGAGCCAACAGAGCTAACATTAAGTTGTGTTACTTTATGGAGACTCTAGAGAAGAATCTATTTTCAAACTCATTCAGGTTATTAGAACAATTCAGTCTCATGTGGTTGTAGGACTATGGTCCCTATTTCCTTGCTGACTGCTGCCCAAAGGTCATGCTTAGCATTCTTAGCTTCAAGAGATCATCTGCTTGGTGTGTGGCTTCCTTCAAAGCCAACAATGCTGGGCTGAATACTTCTCACTCTTCAAATCTCTCTGCCTCATCTCCTTTTTGCTTTCCTTTTCTGACACACCTTTCTGATTCCAGCAGAAGTTTCTGTAATTTTAAGGACTCAAGTGATTAGGTTGGGCCCACCCAATAAACCAGAATTATCTCCTTATTTTAAGGCCTTTAATTTTAATCATATCTTCAAAACTCCTTTCCATTGATGACTAGATTAGTGTTTGATTAAACAACCAGAGGAATAAAATTTGGGAGGAGAGTATCTTTTGGAAGTAACACAGAGAAACCACACAGAAATTTCCATGGTCATCCTCATCCGAATTTTGCAGAACTGAGCAGTTTCTCACTGGTCATTGGTCTAATGTTTCAGGAAACAGAAGACCTAAGAACAACCTGTTTTGCCCTTTTCTTAAGCAATGCAAACCAGGAAGATGCCTCTTTCATCTTGGAATGAAGAGATAGTAAAAAGGTAACCTGTTTTTTAAACCCTTGCTTTGTCATATACTACCTGGAGTTCCAAACCCATCTACAGGTCCTTTGCTTCATCTGTAAAATGGGACTCAAAAAAACTAGTCATCTCTCAGGGCTTACATGAAGATTAAGGTGAAGCTACTGCTATAAAAGCACTTGATATAATGTTGAGCTATTTGTTAATGACAATGTTTATTATTATACCTCTTTAGAATAACTTGATATAAATAGCACAGAGTACATGGAAACATATTAGTGTGATAATAACTGTACAGAATATTAATCATTTAAATTTCTGCCCACTCATAAACATACATACACATATGCATACAAAAATAATGAACACAACAGCTCCTAACCTGAAATCTTTTTTTAAATGTTTACTATAATTTTATTATTTTTAAAAATATTTTATTTATTTATTTGGCTCACTCAGTCTTAGTTGCATCATGAGGGATCTTCAGTTGCAGTGTGCAAACTCTTAGTTGGGGCCTATGAGATCTATTCCCTCACCAGGGGTTGAATCCAGGCTCCCTGCCTTGGGAGCATGGCGTCTGAGCCAGTGAACCACCAGGGAAGCCCCCTATCCTGAAATCTTGACACTCGGGTTGTTTGTGATCAGTCGTGGAACAGGACAAAAGTAATTTGACATTCAAAATATATGTTCAGATTCTTGACATTCAAATATATGTTTCCTATAATATAACATATACAGTACTGGGAAACCTTACATTCTGCAAAATTATGACTAAAATAGTAAGACAGTGAAACACACAAGAGTGAAGTAAGCCAGTTAGTATCTATGTAACATTTTAACTAGAGCACTGACAGAAGAAGGATGAAAGCTTTTAACCAAAATATAAGCCAAACCAGAATGCTAAATTGCTAATGCATAAGGAAATATTACTGTTAAATATAAGATCCAAAAAATGAAGATAATGATAGAAAAAAGTTTTTTAAGTGACGGTAGAGGCTGCTAGGTTTGGAGATAAGAACCAACAGGTAACTATATAATAAGACATAACTATATATAAGGCGTAAATATATAATAAGAACTTCTGAGATAGAGTATGTGGCCAGTACAAGATGATGCTCAGGTTTATATATCCATTATCTATTGTTGTAAAACAAACGCCAAATGTAGTTGTTTAACAACAATTTATCATTTGCAGGAAATCTGAAGGTCCACTGAGTGGTTTTACAGATCTGAGCCAGGCTTGGTTGATCTCAGCTGGACTCACTGGTGCATCTTAAATCAGTTAGCAGGTCATCAACAGTCTGGCTGATTTAAGGAGACCTCAAATGAGATAACTCTTCTCGGCTTCAAGTGATTTTTCGTTCTTCAGTAGGTTAGTCTAGGCTCATTCACATAATAGCCGCATGGTTTTAAGAGAACAAATGGAATTATAAAAGATCCCTTGAGGCCTAGCCTTGGAAATGGCTATGGTTACTTCTGCTACCACTGACTGGCTAAAGCAAGCCATGAAGCCGTTCCAGGTTCAAGGGGCATGGAAACAGACTTCTGCTCATGCTGGAGGGAGCTCCGAAATAGAAAACTGACAGTGCAAAGATATGGATTCAGCATGAGGGGTGATGGAGAATTGGGTTCAGTTTTTAAAAATATTTGTTCATTTGTGTGGTTGCGGGGTCTCAGGTACAGTGTGGGGAGTCTTTCCCTGTGGTGCACGGGCTCTAGTTGTGGCTCAGGGGCTCAGGAGCTGCAGCCACACAAGCTTACTTGCTCCACAGCGTGTGGGACCCCAGTTCCGTGACCAGTGACCAAACCCATGTCCCCTGCACCGCAAGGTGGATTCTTAACCCCTGGACCACCAGGGAAGTCCCTGGGTTCATTTCTTGCAACCCATAAATCAACAGGTCAACAGGCCTGGGATATATAATATAACAATATTATATTCCTTTATGCGGATTCTTCTGTGGCCGCTAGGTGGTATGAAACACTAATGAACTAGAAAAAATATATATATATATCACATATGAAAAAGCATTACCTCTATGTTTTGTTGGCAGTATTCCTTTATTTATAATCACATATGGACTAATTCAGATTATAAAAACATATGTTGTAGCAGAACAGACCACCAAGATTTGTAAATGATTTGTTTTACTAAACACATTTGAAGAAAGTTTCAAGGTTATCCACGCAATTAAGAACCATCTCTCTTACTTGCATTCCACTACATTTCCTTGACTTGGGAACAGACACGCGAAGTTTACAGCCTGAGCAGAGATTCCCAACCTCAACACGGTTGAGGCTGAGGTGTTAATGTCTTGGGCCAGGTAACTTTGTTGTGTGGAATTGTTCTGTGTATTACAGGACATTTAGCAGCATCTGCCCACTAGCATGCTTCCAGGTTGATAGTGAAAGTGAAAGTTGTTCCACCACGTCCAACTCTTTGTGACCCCATGGACTATAGAGTCCATGGAATTCTCTGGGGAAGAATACTGGAGTGGGTAGATGTTACCTTCTCCAGGAGATCTTCCCCATCCAGGAATCGAACCCAGGTCTTCCGCACTGCAGGCAGATTCTTTACCAGCTGAGCCACAAGGGAAGCCCATGCTTCCCAGGTTCAGAAAACCAAAAATATCCCCAGACACTGCCAAATGTCTCCTGGGATGGGTGAGGGGCTGGGGGTAGGGTGGGACCACAATCACCACTCCCCATTGAAACCCACCAGACTAATGACATCAGGAAATGTACATAACCCACAGCCTATTGTAACTATGTCACAACTATGCATTAGTTTCTGGAAATGTGTCTTCAGGTAAATATCATCCATTAATGTGTTACAGTAATGAAAAATTGAGGATCACATGCTTGGGGAAACTGTAACTGTTTTTAGAGGAGAAAAATAGTTCTCTCTGGATATTACTTTACATAGGGAGGGAGCACTAGTCACACCCCTGGCTTTCCCCCATACTCTTACTCTCTTATTTTTTTAAAAAAGATTAATTAATCTACTTATTTTGGGCAGCATTGGGTCTTAGCTGTGGCACACAGGCTCTTTCATTGCTCTTCATTTCAGCACGCTGGCTTCTCTCTGGTTGTGGTCCTTTAGAGCTTTACAGCCGGCAGGCTCAGTAGCTGCGGGGTGCGGGCTCTGTTGCCCCACGGCCTGTGGGATCTGAGCCCCCTGACCAGGGATTGAATCCACGTCCCCTGCAATGGAAGTTGGATTCTTAACCACTGCACCACCAGGGAAGTCCCTCCTCTCACTCTTAAGTGATTACTGAGTTTGGAAGAGGAATCCCTCACGTGTTCCCAGTTCCCATCCGTTGTCTTTACTCTTGAGAGCAAACTGCTCACTCTGCTGCTCTGCTCTTGCAGGGGTTAGGGGTTTGAGCAGCAGGCTTTAAAGCCTCCAGGCGATAGGATAGAGGATGAATGTTAATACAAGAAGGGTTGTAATCTAGTGCATTGGTCAAGATAATTGGTAAATAGTGAAATTTGGTTCAGGGTAAAATACTTATAAGGTGACTGAGCATTTCAATTCAGTCAAGGCACATGACTTTAGTGGCCTCAAGCAAACAAAGCAGCTGGCTTTTACAGTTGTTTGGTTAACTTTTACCAGTTTTAACCAGGGTAGATGGTATTAGTCCTTAAGCGATTGCATGTAGGATTTTGTCCATTATGGGATGTTACAGCTTAAGGCATCTTTGTCCCCAGGCAAGTGGCTTTTTTTTTTTTTTAATAGAAACAACTGAATGTGCTACGTCTGAAGGAAAAAGCATTGACCTGCTTATTTTAAGCAAAAGTAAATGGTCAGCACAAATGAGAGTTGCAGGCTTCAGCAAAGAATTATGCCTCTTCTCTTAGGAAGTGTATAGACTTCAGTCCCAGAAAAGGTACAGGGAAAGGTCCTCAAGGAAGATTTGGGGCCTCAGGTCCAGCAAAAATGGAGGTTGTCCTGAGTCCACCAGAGAGACAGCAGTTATAGCACCAGGATTAGCAGAGATACAGGCTACAGGGACCGCTAAGGGTCAGAGCTGGTCAATTTCATATGACAGCAAGCCCTTTCTTCTCGAGAAGGAGGTTCCTTTAGGCCTGAGCAGTTTCATACCACGAGGCCACAATGGACCAAGCACGAAAATATTTGCAGATAGCAGCGTATTGATTCTTTGTCATTAGAATCATACTCTGATGATTCTAATACTCATACTCATCTCAGAACCACAGAGACAGAAACACCGGGCTCAAATGGGAAATAACAAGGAACCATTTCCCAGTGCATCAGATAGAATAGAAAGGTACCTCCTAAGTGACAGGGGCTGCCATGAATATATTTTTCTAAATATGCAAAAGAGCAGCAATGCCTCAAATGCCACACGTAAGAGTGCTCTTTGCCCCTATCATCTAGTAAATTAAAAATACCAAAAGTAACCTCCTGGGACTTCCCTGGTGGGCCAGTGGTTAAGAATCCACCTTCTAATGCAGGGGACGAAGGTTCAGTCCCTAGTCAGGGAACTAAGAGCCCACATGCCATGGGGCAACTGAGCTGGCACACCACAAATAGAGAACAGCCCATGTACTGCAATAAAGACCCACTGCAGTCAAAAAAAATTTTTAATAATAAAAAGAGTAACCTCCCAATTAAGTTTTTAAGACATGGGTCATAGATTTTGGACAAGATACCAGAGACTGGCATTGTCTCTAGAGTGAAAGAAAAATTTTTTTGCACCATCTTTCCTCCACCATATAGATCCTACAAAGTGCGTGCTGTCAGCCTTGGCAACATTACGTTCATAATTCTGTCTGGGATGACTTCTCTAGAGGCTAGAATTGGATCATTTTCAAAATTTCTTGGATTTGGATCAGTGCTGTGATGATCATATATGTCTTACTAACTCTGAATTTCTGAAAAGGGATGCTCTTAAGACACTGTATTGAACAGATTCAGGTGATGGGCGCACAGCTATTCCAATGAAAGACTGTTTGGGCTTTGCTACTGAAGGAATGTTAACTCCAACCAGACAGGGATCATTCCTCTGGCTGAGATTAACCTGAATATGATATTAATTTCGGCAATGATTAAGGCCAGAGAATTTTACTTCCAAATTTAATTCTTTAGAACTTTAACATCTTTGAGCTTTCACCCGCTAAGAGGTTGGAGCTTCAAAATTTATTTTCTACTCTGAATTGAGAAACATTTTTATCCAAATTTGTGGCACTTCATTTTTGGCATTTTATTGTTAGAGTATCATAATATGGCTACTTGAACTCTTTGAAGAACCGATTGACTATGCTGGACAAAATAGCTGGATAATTTGGAGTGGGAAATAATGACTTGGACATGAAATTAATATGTTGTTTGGATCAATTTCAGAACCTTCTAGGGTCAAATATGCACTGTCCACTGTGGTTTTAGGAGTACATTCAAAGAATTAGTAGTTGATAGTTTGAAAATATCCTCATAATATTGGGAAGGAGATTGTCATAAGAGATGGCAGATGTGCATGCGTTAGGGAGATAGTTTTACCACAGGTTGGTCAGCAGTTAATTATAAAGTCTGATGTGTTAAAAGAAGAAAAGTTGGGGAATGTGGGGGTGGAGAGGAATGCATCTTCTCTGGTTCTGATGTTTCCCACCAAGAGGAGGAAGCTCTGTCACAGAAACACCATTGCATCCTTCCTCCTTCTCAGGCAACCCTCCCCAGAGAGGAGGAGGAGGCTCCACTTTATTAGAAATCTTGGGAAGAGTAAAATAAATGAGCTTGGCTCAGTGTCTACCTTTCTTTTGAGGGATGATCTTGGCTGCAGATTTCATGCACTCACGATCGCTCTTAGTCTCTACACAAGCCTAACAGGAAAAGTCCTGCTGGTGCTGGTGGGGAGGAAAGTGGACGGGACGCCACCCTTAGGGGTCCAGCAGTACTTCCCGCAGGATGGGCACCTCTGCCGATTCTGAGATTCCTTCCTGGAAACCCATTTGCTTGTAACTGCTAAGTCGCTTCAGTCGTGTCCGACTCTGTGCGACCCATAGACGGCAGCCCACCAGGCTGCCCCGTCCCTGGGATTCTCCAGGCAAGAACAGTGGAGTGGGTTGCCATTTCCTTCTCCAAGGCATGAAAGTGAAAAGTGAAAGTGAAGTCGCTCAGTCGTGTCCGACTCTTAGCGACCCCATGGACTGCGGCCTGCTAGGCTCTTCCATCCATGGGATTTTCCAGGCAAGAGGACTGGAGTGGGGTGCCATTGCCTTCTCCAATTTGCTTGTAAATATAAGCCATATTTCCCAGTGTATTCTTCTGCAGTAATAACGTTGATGTTTTGGTCACTCATTTAGGGCTTTCCTGGTGGCTTAGTGGTAAAGAATCTGCCTGCCAATGCAGGTGAGGCAAGAGATGCAGGTTCAATCCCTGGGCCAGGAAGATCCCCTGGAGAAGGAAATGGAAGCCCACTCCAGTATTCCTGCCTGGAGAATCCCATGGACAGAGGAACGTGGTGGGCTACCGTTCATGGGGTCGCAAAGAGTCGTACACGACTGAGCAGCTAAAAACAACAATAGTATTTACCTTAATTAGCATTATTTTGGAACAGTTCAGAACTCAGAAAAATAAAGAGAGGTGCAATTTATTGTACCTTCTCAATTTCCCAAAAACTGATAATGGTTTTTTCTTGTTATGCTTTATGGCTTGTCTTTTTTTATGTTATTAATTTGGTTCCCAGATCCTTACTATTTTAGCCTTCCATTCCTCACCATTCAGGGTGTAAGCTGTGACGTCCCCAGTATCCATATCCCTTTCTTCCTTCCAGTCACTCACTGGTAGGGTTTGGCTGGGCACGCGGTATCTAGATAGCAGCTACACTTCCCAGTCTCCTGTCCTTCGAGATGTTGACTGTGACCCAGATATGGTAATATGATCAAAGGGATGTGAGCAGAGGCAACACGGACACTTATGAGGCATGTGTCATAGGAAAGAAGCTTTTTGTACTAAACATCTTTTTCATAGACTCAGACATTAAAATAGTGGTGGTGAGCCACCTTCAACCGTGATGCATAGACCATAACGCATCCCAGCAGTTTGGCTCAAAGCTGCAGTACACAAAGAGATAAGAAGTTTGCATCATAACACAATCCAAAGTGCTGCTTTCTTCACTAAGAAAATCTGGCTAAGAAAAGAAAAATTATCTGGACAAAGCCATGCGTTTAGTCATATAGTTGTTTAGCATAATGGTACAAGCTTCTTATCCCACTGCAGACCAAAGAGTTGATGGATCATATTTGAGTAGAATTTCCCAAGAGGATGGCATAGCTATGTAGCTGAATAAATCTGGTTCCTAGAAAAGCATGCATAGAGGAGGCATCCTATTCCCAGGGAATACAGCTGGGACCCTTTCATGGGAGAGTAAAAAAAAAAAAAATCCCTTTTATTTAAGCTTACATTGTTTTGTGTGTTAGCCACTCAGTCATGTCTGACTCTTTGCGACCCCATGGTTATTCTCCATTAAAACAGCTGAACTAATCCTAACCAATGCTTCTATCAGCTACCTTCCTCCCATTAGTCTTGCGCTTTGCACTTCATTTTTAGGCAGACCCTTAAACCTAGCCCTGTTTCATCAATGTCCTACGGAAATATATGGAACAACGTCTTTTGACTCCCTCTTTACTTTTTTTCCTATCAACTTTGACATGAGTATTTGGGTAAAGAAGGAGAAGAATAAAAGTTGACTCAGATCACAATAACAATACAAAAATTATGGGGACTTCCCTGGTGGTCCAGTGGATAGGAATTCAGCTTGCAGTGCAGGGGACGGTGGTTCAGTTCCTGTTCGGGGAACTGAGATCCCACGTGCTACCGAGCAGCTAAGGCTGTGTGCCACACTAATGAAGCCCGTGCACTCTGAAGCCTCCACACCACAACTAGAGGGCCCAGGGTCTGCAACAAAAGATCGCATATGACACGGTGAATATCCTTTGTATCTCAACTAAGACCCAAGTAAATGAATACATATTTTTTAAAAATACAGAAATGATGATGCAGAGGACTTTTCCTACTTGCTGTTACTCAATTGCAACAGAAAGTCTTCATCTCACATGACCATCATTATTCTTTGGTGTAACTGGTCACTCCCTCTCTAAGACAAATACATACACAAAGATACACACATGTTGTATCATATACAAAAGGTATCTTAAATATCTAAGGTAAGCATTTGTTAAAATAGAAAATATCACTATGAAATCAGCAGTATAAAATTGATTGTTTAAATGCTGCATGGTACTCAGCTCTGATATTATCTAAGCAAGGCCTGGAGGAAGATGTCTAGGGCCTTGAGAACAAATGATGTCATATGGTCCTTGATTTATGAATTTATTATTATTATTAAATCATAAAAATTTTAGACAGCCAAAATGTTAGTCACTCAGTGTCCAACTCTTTGCAACTCCATGGACTGTAGCCCTCCAGACTCCTCTGTCCATGGGATTCTCCAGGCAAGAACACTGGAGTGGATTGCCATGCTCTCCTCCAGGGGATATTCCTGACCCAGGGATCCAACCTGGGTATCCTACATTGGCAGGCAGATTCTTTACCATCTGAGCCACCAGGGAAGCCCCAAGAAGGCAAGTCAAAATAATTCAACCTACAGAGCAAGTAGCTTTAGAGTCTCAGAGAAACATATCTGTGCTGGAAAATTTTCTTTATCCAAAGTAGGCCAGAACTATAGTACGGAACAGATGAATTTACAACACATTTGACATTCCATGTTTAGTTTTCTATTTCTTTACCTTACCATAAGTTAGTATAGTCCAGCATAAAGGAGTCTGCCTTTAGTTTTGGCAATTTAATTTTTGTTCCTGTAACGACTGAGCAACTTCACTTTCACTTTTCACTTTCATACATTGGATAAGGAAATGGCAGCCCACTCCAGTGTTCTTGCCAGGAGAATCCCAGGGACGGGGGAGCCTGGTGGGCTGCCATCTATGGGGTCGCACAGAGTTGGACACGACTGAAGTGACTTAGCAGCAGCAGCAGCAGCAATGACACTACAGTGGAGTCTGGTGATGCCAAGCTCAGGTGCAGCCATGACCAGAGAATCACCCACACACTCCTAGCCATAGCTGGCTCCCTAAGTGCGCCCCTAGCAGTGGGGAGAGCAAGCTTTGGCAAATGGATAGTGAGTGTGTTCAGAAAGCCTGCTGAAATCTGCGTGCCTTGCAAAGACCACAAGAAGCGTTTAGCAACATCCTGATGAAAGTCAGCTGGAGGCTGTGGGCACCCAGCCTGATGTGTCACAGGATCAAGAGAAGATATACAATGGATATGTGAGAAGATGCGCAGTATCACTAATCGTCAGGGAAATGCAAATCAAAGCCACAGTGCAGTGTCACTCACACTTGGTAGAATAGCTGTTATCGAAAAGACAAGAGACAGCAAGTGTTGGTAAGGATGTGGAGAAAAGGGAACCTTCTATACTGTTGGTGGGGATGTAGATTGGTGCAGCCACTATTGAAAACAGTAAGGCAGTTCCTCAAAAAATTAAAACGAGAACTACCATGTCATCCAGTAGTCTCACTTCTGGGTGTATATTTAAGGGAAATAAAATCAAGATCTCAGAGAGATATCTGTACTCAGGTTCACTGCAGCATCACTTCACAATAGCCCAGATATGGAAATAACCTAAGTGCCTAAGAACCAGTGGATAGGGAGGATGTGGTGTATATATACAATGGAGTACTCGGCCATAAGAAGAAGGAAATCCATGTTTCATGACAACATGGATGAAACTATATTGCTATGGGAAAGAAGTCAGACAGAGAAAGAAAAATACCATGTGGTATCCATTATAGGTAGAATCTAAGAAAAGCCAAACTTATAGAGAGAGCAGAATAATGGTTGCCAGAGGCTGAGGACGAGAGAAATGGAGAAATGTGGGTCAAAGGGTCCAAACTTACAGTTAAAAGATAAGTCCTGGGGATCTGATGCACACATGGTAACCATGGTTACCAGTACTGTATTACATAACTGACATTTGCTAAGGGAGTAGATCTTAGCCGTTCTTACCACACACACACACAAGGGTAATTATGTGAGGTGCTGGAGGTGTTAACCCCCTTGTGGTAGTCATTTCACAATAGATAAATGTATCAAACCATCACAATGTACACCTTAAATGTATACAACCTTCCTGTCAATCATATCTCAGTAAAGCTGGAACAAAAAAAGAGATTCAAAATTAGAAGACTGAGAGGAAGTGGCAGCGGAAATCAGCTCTCAGAGACGACAGCTGAACAGAGCTGGACTAGAAAGCCGGAATGGCATTCCACTTGGAAGCATGGCTTAAGGGGACACCAAAAATCGCAATAATCTTGAGGAGTAACATTTCAATAGAATACGTTAAAAATCAAAATGCAAAAATAAAAAAATCCACAATGAACAAAATATCAAAACATTTTTAATTTTTTAAAGATTTTTCTTGATGACCATTAAAAAAAATCTTTATTGAATTTGTTACATTACTTGTTTTATGTTTTGGTTTTTTGGTTGAGAGGCATATGGGATCTTAACCTCCCAATCTAGGATCAAACCTGCACCCCTGCACTGGAAGGCAAGTTCTTAACCACTGGACTGCCAGGGAAGTCCCAATATCAAAATTTTAAATAAAATCATGTTCCAACCCCATACTTGTACTGCCGTACCTCATTTGTCGCATCCTAGCCCTCATTCTACTGGATTTTATCTTTATTTAAAATTCTGACATTTTTGTTCACAATAGAATTTTTTGTATTAACTTTGATTCTTAAAAATATTGCGTTGAAATATTAGTTATCCTGATTACTGAATTTATCCATGCCCTCTCACATTTATACCTGTAGGTAGTGCCTCGTTTACTCCACCTAGGTCCCAGCCCCGAACTAAATTCCTTCCATAGTCAGAACATAAACTTGCCCTGTTATTTTAGAAAAGTCATTTCTTGTTATTTATTTAATTCCATAAAATAGAAGATTCTGACTTGATGATTTCCAACAGCGCGTCTAGCTCTGACATTCTCCAGGTGGTCTGGTCGGGCCCTCAGAGAAGGAGCCTTAGAGAGTTGGGGAATTATATGTAGACTCGTATCATCAAGCTGAGCCTTGTAGGGGAAGCAGAGCTGATGGGTGAAAAGGGAGAGAGAGTTGAAAGCTGACAGCTGATTCCAGGTGCCTTACTGAGTTCCATATATTTAGGGCTTTAATTTTCCTCTGCTTCCTAGAAACTGAGACAAACATTTAAGCAGCGCTGGCGTGAGATGGCAGAGGACAGGATGAGTCCCTGGGCAGCAGGTAAATGTCACTCTCGAGCCCTGGTATCTGAAACACAAACGGAGCGCCCAAGTGTAGGAAGTCACGACGACTCTCTGGCGGTGCTAAAAAGGCTCGTTTTACAACTCGGGCCACCTTCCAAGGGCGGCAGTCCTCAGCACTGCACAAACTTCTTTCATCATTTCTCACTCCACTGATGACTCCTGCCTGGTTATTGGTTTGGTTTTTCAGTTGACTAGATTTCAAGCTATTGAAAAGCAATCAGGGCGCGAGGACTAGGTCTCAGAGCTGAGCTGGAGTGAATTTAATTGGCTGTGAGATGCTCCAGCTGAGAAGCGAGGCGGGCGGGGTAGTTCCAGAATGCTGACGCGCTGATGGAGCTGTAATGAGGCAGGAAGAACATGGCTTCAAGGGTGCTTCCAAATGGGTTTCTTTTGTTGAAATGAAGTCAGGAAAAGCAGGAGAGCGCCCTTCAAATTGTGTTTTCACGCTTGAAAATGACAATGGCCACCACTAATACGTGTCCGTGAATTGGAGGGAACCTGGACGAACGTGCAGCTCAGAATATGTGGGAAAGTGACCCCCATGCCTAACACATCTATTCAGGTTTTTCTCTCTTGCCGCTTCCACTCTTGCCTGTAGGACGAGGTAACATGAACAAAATGTGTTTGTGTCAGTAAGGGAATTGAAAGCTAGTGGCTTCTTGTTTCAGATCTATAGACATGGAATGAAAGGCAAGCGATATTTGAGCAAAGCAAAGGCATAACCATGTTCTAGTGTGTGGAGGGGGTGCTTCTGAGGTGGCGCTAGTGGTAAAGAACCTGCTTGCCAATGCAGGGGACATAAGAGATACAGGTTCAATCCCTGGGCCGGGAAGATCCCCTGGAGAAGGAAATTGGCAACCCACTCCAGTATTCTTGCCTGGAGAATCCCATGGACAGAGGAGCCTGGTAGAATACAGTCCATGGGATCGCAAAGAGTCAGACACGACTGAGCAACTGACGTGTTCGCTTTTCACTTCTAAACTGAGTCAGAGGTCAAAATAAACCTGATAATAAAAAGGACAAAGAAATACCAAGGAAAGAAAATGTAGGGAGCATTCAGTATCCCTATAATGTATTATCAACAATGACAAACATAATACAAAAATGTGCTTAGATAGTCAGAGAAATAGGAAAATTAATCCATAATCAAGCAAGACAAGAAGTCAATAGACACAGATACCAAGATAATCCAGTTATTAGACTTAGCATAAAAAAACCTTTAAAAGAAACTAATGTGAAATATGTTCATGGACCTAAAGATGATTATAATGAGAGAATATGTGGAGAAGCTAAACAGCAAAAATAGAAATAAACCCCAAAGAAATAATCAAATAGAAATTTTAGAACTGAAAAACCATAATCTGGATGTAGAAATTTATGGTGGTTTAGTTGCTAAGCCGTGTCGGACTCTGCAACAATATGGTTGGTCTACAGCCCACCGGGCTCCTCTGTCCAGGGGATTCTCCAGGCAAGAATACTGGAGTGTGTTGCCATTTCCTTCTCCAGGGGATCTTCCCAATCCAGGGATTGAATCTGAGTCTCCTGCTTGGCAGGAGGATTCTTTACCACTAAGCCCGTAGAAATTTATAGATTGGGGCTTAACAGCAGGCTTGATATTGCAAAATCAGGGGTCAGGAACAAATTAGTAGAAATTCTCCAACCTTAAGAATAAAGGGGGAAGAAAGACCAAACAATGAACAAAACCTTTGTAGAGAAAGCAAGTTCTATCTTCAAGGGATAGCTCTTTTTTTTTTTTTTTCCTTTTGGCAGCACTCCACAGCATGTGGGATTTTAGTTCCCTGACCTGGGGTTGAACCCATACCCCCTGCACTGGCAGCCCAGAGTCTACTGGGCCACCAGGAAAGTCCCAAGGGATGACTCCTTGTTTTGGTTCAGTGTTTCACTTTTATAAGCACCGTCCCATCTAATTCTCCCAATAACTCTGTAAGTACCATTCTTTCTATTTTGTAAATGGGAAAATTGAGACCAAAAAGTGTGACTTGCCCAAGTTCCAAGGCAGGATTTAAGTCCAGATGTTCAGAACCTCATCTGCTTTACTTCCCTTATGGGTTCCTCTTTGGTGCCAGATCCTCACTCTTTAGTATCTTTTATTCCCTGTCTGCCTATTTAATGTTCCCGAACCTCAGAACCTCCACTTCCATCTGGAGGAATCCACGGGAGAGACCACAGTCAACCATTACCTCTACCTTCCCCGAAATTTATCTCCCTGGCACTGACTTATTAAGAATAAAGTTGTCAGAGCCAATGAAGGAGACGTCTTGGTGACCTGACAGCCTATTCCAGACTGATTTCTATTGTGACAAGTTATTAAATGGTTTTGCAGTGCTCTTTCACCTTCACATAATTTAACTGGGATACGACAGATGTAGCTCCCACCTCATAAGACACTGTATTAAAAGCTTATATTGCATACATTATTAATTTTTCATGTGAGCATTCATTATATTTATGGCAGGCCCATTGCCAGATGCAGGGAATAATACCAGAGTGTATAAGACCCCTGCTTTCATTAAAATGTACAGTTATATTCCACCTAATTTAATCTTCAAATCAAGTTTATCTCTGTCAGGGAGGAATCATTATTCTCACTTTACAGATTCAAAAACTGAGCCTTGCAGAAGTTTGACCTGCTTAAAGTAATATCGAGAGTAAATAAATGTAGCCCAAATGCAAACCCAGCTGTATCTGATTCAAAAGCAGGCGCTCTTAAGAACTCTCCTTGTTAATGATCTCAAAAAGATGATGAAAATGGCAAAATAGAAAAATTTAAAATATAAATCAGGATGGGAATGTAGCCAGGCTAGTCTTGATAATAATTATTACCTAGGTCAGCATCTACTGGGTGCTTTTCTATACCTTTAATATACATTGTCTCTCATAGCCTTTCAAAATAACATCACGGTGTAGACTCCCCAAAGGCACGAGTGGTAAAGAGCATGCCTGCCAATGCAAGAGACGTAAGAGACATGAGTTTGATCCCTTGACTGGGAAGATCCCCTGGAGGAAGGCATGGCAATCCACTCCAGTATTCTTGCCTGGAGTATCCCATGGATAGAGTAGCCTGGTGGGCTTTAGGTCATGGGGTCGCAGAGAGTCAGACAGGACTGAGCGACTTAGAGGGCACACACGTAGATATTACAATTCTCATCTACACATTGGAAAACCACAGTTCAGGATTCAGCAATTTTTCTCAAAGTCAGATAGTAAAGAACTAGAACACCTGGGATTAAAGCATAGGCCCGCCCAAGTCTTGATCCAAGACTTGGATCCAAGATCCAAGATCCAAGTCTCGATCTTTACTAAAACACAGTCATGCTTGGTCCTGCTTGTCCAAGTCACAAGTACTAGCACACTCCCTTCCTCCACTTCCTTTCCAGACTCCACACGCCCTGTCCTTAAGGCATCTCAAACTGAGAGATTCACTGAGACAACACAGCACTGGATTTGGAATCAGAGATTCCCACCCTGATCCTAGTCCTGCCACTACCCTCAGCCAAGGGCCTTTCCCTCCCTGGGTCCCTCTAGTTTTCTGGTCTGGTAATCTGGTCACCAGGGCTTCCCTGGTGGCTCAGAAGGTAAAGAATCTGCCTGCAATGCAGGAGACCTGGGTTCGATCCCTGGGTAGGGATGATCCCCCTGGAGAAGGGAAAAGCTACCACTCCAATATTCTTGCCTGGGAAATCCCATGGACAAGGGAACGTGGACGGCCACAGTCCATGGGGTTGCAGAGAGTTGGACATAACTGGGCAAGTAGCACTTGTGTTTTCACATTCAATCTAGTCGCCAAGAGGTATGGAGCAGGTATAGAGAAACTTCTAGACTGTGACCTACTGGTTTATGAAGTTGATGATCGGCCAGGAGCCAATCAACTCCTCAGCTGAGGCAGGAACAGAGAGAGTTACCATGTCGTTCAGATCCTTGGAAGGACGCCAAGGGAGGCACCTTTCAGTGTCTGTGTCAAGAGAGGGGACCAGCAGCGAGAGAAGTCACCGCATCTGTCGGGAAGGGGCCAGAACCAGGACTGTGTGTAACCAACAGGGAGGACAGCAGTGGGCACCAAGCATGGTAAGGAGCCTTGCGTCTTATTGGGCTTATCCTGCTAAAGTTTCTGTTAAAAGTGTTTTGCTAAATAGACGTTTCTCCAAAACAGGTGGCCAAGAAGCACATGGAAACATGCTCAGCATTGCTATTATTAGAGATATGCGAATGAAAACTATAATGAGATATCACCTCACACCAGTCAGAAAGGCCATCATCAAAACATCTACAAACAGTCCTCTGAAGAGGATGTGGAGAAAAGGGAACCCGCATACACTGTTGGTGGGAATGTAAATTGATGCAGCCACCAGGGAAAACAATGTGGAGGTTCCTTAAAAAACTAAAAATAGAGCTACCATACCATCCTGCAATCCCATTCCTGGGCGTATATCCAGAGTATATCCAGAGAAAACCACGGTTTACAAGGATATATTCATCCCAGTGTTCATTGCAACACTGTTTACAATAACAAAGACATAGAAGCAACCTGAATGTCCATCCACAGAGGAATGGATAAAGAAGATGTGGTACATATACACAATGGAATATTACTCAGCCATTTAAAAGAATGAAATAATGCCATTTGCAGCAACACGGATGAACCTAGAGATTATCACACTAAGGGAAGTAAGTCAGAAAGAGAAAGACGAATGCCGTATGATATTATTTATATGCAGAATCTAAAAAGAAATGATACAAGTGAACTTATTTACAAAAACAGAAACAGACTCACAGACTTAGAGAATGAACTATAATTACCAGGGTGTGTGTGGGGGCGGGGGGATAGATTGGGAGTTTGAGATTGACGTGTACAATGTCAATGCTGTATTAAAAACAGATAACCAACAAAGGTGTAACTGCTTTGTTGTACACCTGAAACTAACACAACATTGTTAACCTAAAAAAACTAAAACCATAAATATATTATTAAAAAATAAGTGGTTTGAAGCCTAGACTGCTGTATCTCTGGCGGTGTGTTTCTCAGGCTGAGAACTTGAGGGAAGAAGAATTAGCAGGTCCGCCGAAATAACCTGAGTCCTTTGTCACGTGGACCCAGGCTCCCCCAAAGTAACCCAAGTCCTTTGTCACGTGGACCCAGGCTCCAAGACAAGAACGACACGCACAGCAAATCCCAACCACCTAGGCAAGAAGCGAGAAGGTTCTGAAAGCTCCATTTGTGTGAGAGAAAGAAGATTACTTACTTTTTTATTTAGTGTAGTTCTCCCGCTCTACTTTCCACCCTTCTTCTTTGTCTGGTGGGTGTTGGAAGAAGCACTCTGAATCTGATCAAAGCAGTGTTTCTCCCCACTAGGCCATTGGAAGCATCTGATTTGTTGAAACTCAGAAGGAAACTCTTTTTCAATACCTACAATTTTTGAAGAATTGATGCTTTTGAACTGTGGTGTTGGAGAAGACTCCTGAGAGTCCCTTGGACAGCAAGGGGACCCAACCAGTCCATCCTAAAGGAAATCAGTCCTGAATATTAATTGGAGGGTCTGATGCTGAAGCTGAAGCTCTGATACTTTGGCCACATGATGCAAAGAACTGACTCATTGGAAAGACCTTGATGCTGAGAAAGACTGAAAGTGGGAGGAGAAGGGGGTGACAGAAATGAGATGGTTGGATGGCATCACCAACTCGATGGACATGAGTTTGAGCAAGCTTTAGGAGTTGGTGATGGACAGGGAAGCCTGGCATGCTGCAGTCCATGGGGTCACAAAGAGTCCGACATGACTGAGTGAATGAACTGACTGACAATTTTAAAATAATTGTTTCAAATGACCAAATACACAAAGAGGTGAATTTGTAGTCCGAGGAAGATCCCCTCTGAATTCCAAAAGCACACACACCACAAAGTTCTCAGGATCTCAGTTTCCTTACTTGTAAAGTGAGGTACTCCAGACAAATCTTATATCTAAGATTCTTTCTAGTTCTGAATTCTGTAGGTCTATTAATGCATTGGAGTTCAATTACCCCAGAATGCCTGTAGGTAATTAACTTTCTCAGAGTACCGAACATAATCCAGCAGGAAATCTTAAATAGTTATCTAATCTCAGATCCCTTTGAGAATGCCAGTTAGGAACAGGGGTAGAAAATTGGAACCAAGAAACAACAGCCGTGATATTAATTGTCTTTGCTTATCAGTCTAAAGCAGGGCTGAGGAGAGAATCCTTTATTTGCTTTAGTTCATCAATTTCTTTTGTTTAGAGCAAGTGCACGTTCAACAGCATAAAAATGGATGTTGTTTTATTTTCTGCTAATAACATCCAAGGATGTGGCTTCACGATTGCTTTTTTCATTTCTGTTGTTTTCCAGCATTTGGAATAACTGGAACAAAAGGAAGGTTCAGAACTGTTGGAGAATGACTAACAGTGTGGAAGGCAATGCCGAGATTTTATTCTGCCTGACTCAAAACCAAAGGATCTGAAGATTGATGCCTGCGTGTGTACTGTTGCTTCAGTTGTGTCTGACTCTTTGCAAATTGTTAAGAGTCCACTCGCTACGGACTGTAGCCTACCAGGCTTCTATGTCCATGCGGGTTCTCCAGGCATGAATACTGGAGTGGGTTGCCATGCCCTCCTTCCCAACCCAGGGATCAAATTCGGATCTCTTATGTTTCCTGCATTGGCAGGTGGGCTCTTTACCACGAGAGCACCCTTGGAGACTGATGCCTGCCTACAAAATGCTGCAGTGAAACACTGAGAAAGGAGCCCAGAACGCTTGGGATGGTGAGCTGTGAAATCAGTCAAAGAGGGACTCATCAGAGGTGCTGGTGCTGAGATGGTAGAAAGAAGTGAAGCATGGCCACGTCCTAGTTGCCAAGATCTCTGGAGCTTATGATTTTCTAATGAGGGCCTTCAGTGTTCGCCCTGCCCTGCTAACACCCTGCACTGGAATAGAATAGCTATTTTTCAAGGCCATGCAATAAAGCCTTGCCAGAAAGCAGACACATTGAGATTAAAATCAATTACATGGGTAAAGTGCATAGCTGAGTTCCCTTTTCATATGCCACATAGCCGTGCACCATAAATAACACCAGAATCGCAGCAGCAGCAGCAGTGGTAAAAGCGGTCGCATTAGAAGTGGTGATTGGCGTGGTCATTGCTGCTGTTACCCTATTATTAAGTAAGAGGTGGAAGGTTAGTGCCCTGCTGGGGGCACTCTCCCATCCCGTCTTGGTCTTTGGTATCAGCCGTCAAGGACGGTGGGTGCTCCCCTAAAAGAAATGAAGGGGGTCGGAGTAAAAGTGCCAGGGGTCACAGTAGCTACTTACATACGCTAATTTCTATACTTCTGTGGTAGGTCGTTCCAACTCTGTGTTACAGATGAGGAAACTGAGGTCAGGAAGTTGAAATGAGCATTCTACAAATTCATACAGTTGCTAGGGGCTTCCCTGATGGCTCAGACAGTAAAGACCCCATCTGCAATGCAGAAGATACAGGAGATGCAGGTTTAATCCCCGGGTCAAGAAGGTCCGCTGGAGGAGGAAATGGCAACCCACTCCAGTATTCTTGCCTGGAGAATCCCATGGACAGAGGAGCCTGGCGGGCTACAGTCCCTAGGGTCACAAAGAGTCGGACACGACTGAACATACATGCAGCCTCTGTTGACTAAGAGGTGTCACAATAACTGCTTACATACCTTGTCTAATTTCTATATTTCTATATAGGCTGTTTTACAGATGAGGAAGCTGAGAGTCAGAAAGTTGATATTAACATTCTATAAGTTCATGCAGTTGTTCAGCGGCACAGGTAGAATGAAAACCCAGAACTGCCTGGCCCCCACCACCTGCTTCATAATGCACCCTCATCTATATATATCCTCAGATTACAGGAGTGGAAATGACCTGTCTGTTACTCACTTTACCACACAGCATTGCTATTAGGTAGCTATTCTTGGGCTGCCCAGGTGGCTCAGGGGTAAATAATCCGCCTGCCAATGCAAGAGACACAAGAGAGGTGGGTTCAGTCCCTGGGTTGGGAAGATCCCCTGGAGAAGGAAATGGCAACCCATTTCACTATTCTTGCCTGGAAAATTGCATGGATAGAGGAGCTGAGCAGGCTATATAGTGCATGCGTTGCCAAGAGTCAGACAGGACTGAACACGTGCCCCCACACACACACGCACACACACGCACGCACGCACACACATGCACACGCACACAGGTGTTGTTATCCCTGTTTGAGATCCACAATTTAAGTTTTAACTCCAGATGTCCTCTTGTATCCTCCCAGCATCCACACTCTGGTTGTGGGAGTCCTGTGGGTGGTGGTGGTTATCCCACATCTGCCCTTCCCAGCCCCCTTACCTACCCTGCAGACAAAACTGGCTCTGTATGCTAAGTCACTTCAGCCATGTCCGACTCTTTGCGACCCCATGGATTGTAACCTGCCAGGCTCCTCTGTCCATGGGATTCTCCAGGCAAGTATACTGAAGTGTGTTGCCCTCCTCCAGGAGATCTTCCCAACCCAGGGATCGAACCCATGTCTCTTATGGCTCCTGCATTGGCAGGCAGGTTCTTTACCACTAATTCCGGGAGGATTGTTCCTCACTTCTTCGGCTTCCTGCTGGGCTTTGTTACATCCCTAGTGGCTGGAGTGAGGGTGGAAAGGGATAGTTTGGAGCTTCTGATGCTCAGCAATGAGTGAGGTGGCAGTTACCAAGGCAACAGAGGCAGGACCCCAGGGTTTCTGTGGGAAAGAGGACAAACAGATAAGGCAACCTCTAGCAATCTGTAAAGAGTCAGCATCCAGGGATTGTTGAAAGTAAAAATGACAATCGAAGCAAACTAGCAATTAGTAATGTGTGCGTGCTCAATTGCTCAGTCATATCCAACTCTTTGTGACCCTGTGGACTGTAGCCTGCCTGTCTCCTCTGTCCATGGGATTCTCCATGCAAGAATACTGGAGTGGGTTGCTGTGTCCTATTCCAGGGGATCTTCCCAACCCAGGGATCCAACACACATCTCTTGTATCTCCTGTGTTGGCAGGCAGGGTTATTATTATTTTTTTTTTTTTACCACTAAGCCGCCTGGGAATCCCCAACCAATAATAGGTCAACCTTATAAGTGCCAAGTGGCACCCAGTTGCCTACATTTCTTTACACATTTTGTTAGTTACAAATTCTCCTTGTCATGTTAATTCTTGGTAAGAATTGTAATTGCTTTTTGGTTTTTCTTTTTTTCCCAAGAAACATATGGCTGGCTAAATCGTGGGTGAGTCCTCAGTCATCTGACCAGGTACACAGAGCGGGAAAGAGGAAGTTTCCGCCGTTTGCTGAATGCTGAGTAAACTAAGGGCGCAACCCTACAGGGGCAGACTCATTTCCCCAGGCACTCAGGGCATCGTCATGTGTGTTAGTCCTTCCGGTAATGTACTGTAGAGTCAGGCTGATTGCTTCCAATCTCATCACTACCAAGTCCTCACTGTGACCTTGGGCAGGTCAATTAACCCCGCCCCAGCCTCTCTTGGTCAATATAATATGGTTTTCTGTGAGGATAAAATGAGATAATCATGCTGGTAAAGCACTTAGCATGTAACAAGTGATCAATAAGTATTAACGATTATTCTGATCATTGCCCTGCAGGGGTTCAGGATATGAAAATGTGTTCATCTTGCCATTGTGGTGATCTGGGTGTTTATTAGACCTATTAAGGGGGGAGAGTCTCAAGAAGGAGGGGAGAGCAGGTTATGAAAACATCCATCAAATCAAAGCTAATATTGCTTCTTCCAATAAAGACGGCATCCAGTCCTTCTAAAAGGTCCCTTGTGGGCCATTGCTTGTCCCCAAGCTGTTGTTTTGGTTAAAAGAATGTCTTGAGTCTTCAAAAAGAAAAATATTTCTGGTTGGAAAGCCTGGGGCCCAGGTCTTAGGCAGTCTATTCCCTCCGTCACCCACCTCTGTTGCAGGTAAGGTGTTGTGTTGGCCAAAAAGTTCGTTCAGGATTTTTCATAGCCTCTTTATGGGAAAAACCCCAAGCGAACTTTTTGGCTAACCCACTATTCACCCCACTGCTGGCTACTTGCGTGTTCTGAGTTTGTGGGTCAGAGAGAGAAAGCAAGCTACCGCTCAGCCATCACCCTTCCACCCCAACAGTAGCCCCGTCTTCACCTAATATTTTGACAACTTGGAGTCCTCGTGTAGGAAAAAGAAGCTTTGATGTGTATACTTGAACTGCCTGCCAAGATCAGCGTCTTCTGTCTGTTCAGTGGCTGATAGTCTTCTGGTACCAAGGAAGGCTAACTCCTGCCCTGACGGGCAGCAGACTATGGTGGAGCGTATACCACGTGGAAGCGCTCAAAGACCAGTGCTCCAGGCTGTGCACTCCTAGGATAACTGCTTTAACTTTCTGAAACTCAGCTTTCTCATCTACAGTCAGAATGAGAAAACCTGCTTCAGTGGGGCAGCGAGGACTTCGGTGAAAATGGAGATGAGACTACCTGCTTCAAGAACCTACTCTGCTGCCTGTGAAATCCAATGTGAAGAGTAGGGATTATTGATACGAAGATAATTTTGCCTGTAGTGAAAGGAGACATCTTCTCATTAACTCCCTTCTGGATGAGGGATACAGTTTTTCCCTCCCAGCTAAAGATGCATCCTCCTTCCTAACAGGGCTTCGTGAGTCCGTGGTCATTTTCATCTTCACCTCCCAGAGATGCCACAAGGGGGAGGACTTGCCCTTCTGGACATGCCTCTGCGCCATTGCCACTCGAACACCATTTCCTGGTGTGAAATGTTTTCTTCCCTAAAAACGGATGCAGGAAAGATAAAGAGAGACCTAAACCAGGCAAGAAAAACACGGTGCTCTTGCCTGGTACAGCCACTGACTAGCTTGGCTAAGTCTCTTAACACTCCTCTAGATCTCATTTTTCCTTATTTGTAAAATTCATGGAAAACTTGCAAAGCCTAGGCAATGATGACTCACAAGTGAAAAGATTTTGAGTCCTTGCCTTCAAGAATCCACAATATCAATGGTTAAACAGTCCTGCAAACCTACAGTTACCAAGTGATAAACGCTACTAGGGAATAAGCTTGAAGGAAGAAACCCTTAGGGTTTGTTAAGCGTCAGAAAAAAACGGCTTCACAGACACGGCAAAGCTTAAGTTTAAATCTGAAGGAGAAGTAGCAGTTTGGTAGGTGAGAAAATAAAAGATGGGTACTGCAGGCAGAGGATAAAATGCAGAAGCACAGACATGACGGTGGGAAGGCCAGTTAGCTCAGGACGCGCTTGGGATGGTGTCCGGATTCTTGCCCTTTGGTCCATGAATATTTGTTTATATATGATATTGCGCATATGTGCTGCTTTCCATTCTTCTGTGAAGGAAATCCACTCATTGATCTCATCATATTCCCAAATTGATTGGTAATAAGGAAACTGTATAATATATATGTGGCCTTCCGTGATGGCAGTGGCAAAGAATCTGCCTGCCAACGCAGGAGACACAGAAGATCCGGGTTGGATCCTGGAGTTGGAAAGATGCTCTGGAGGAAGAAATGGCAACCCACTCCAGTATTCTTGCCTGAAAAATTCTATGGACAAGGAGCCTGGCGGGCTACAGTCCAAGGGTCACAAAGCGTTGGACACGACTGAGAGACTGAGCACGCATAAACATGTGTACATGTAAAGCTATACATAATTATGTAAAAAAACAAAGGAGTTATATAATCTCTCAGTTTGTATAACCGACTCTGTCATTCTGTGATATTTATTTATAGTAAAGAAATTGTGCATATAAAACTGTACCTATGTCTCAAGGGAGTCTATATCTAATTAGTTATAGTACAACAATTTTTAATCTATTAAAATCACCTGGAGAATCCCATGGACAGAGGAGCATGGCGTGCTGCAGTCCATGGTGTCGCAAAGAGTCGGACATGACTTAGCAGCTAAACAACAGCATATCTGGGTCTTAAATTGAGTCCTTTCCAGCCTTCCTTGAAATCTGCATTTGTTCCAGGACCCCTGCTTTCAACAGTCTTGGACAATTTCAACTCTCTCTCTGTGTGTTACCCAGACCTTTTCTTCTTTCATTTTTTTCTATATTAAAACAAAATTGGCCAAAGAGTTTTAAATATATGGCTAAACAGTGGAGGCGAAGGGAAGAACAATTCCACACGATTTCCTCTTTTGTCAAATCTTCTATCACCCCTTTCTGTCAGCCAGTAACCCTGCTCCTTATTTCAGGGAGAAAAACAGAAGCACAAAGAGGACTTTTCCACCTGCCTCCATGTCCACACTGCCACCTGCCTCTGTACATATTTACCTGCCGACCTTCCTGTTGTATCTAACGTCAGCCTCTTCACTTAGCACCAAATCCCCTCCTCATAAAAAGATACTTCTCTAGCATTGTTTGTCCATTCTTTTTCTTATTTCATCACTTTTTTCCCCCTCTACTGGATTTCTTCCACTGCCATTCAGTGAACTATCTCTGATCTTAAAAGAAAATCCTCCCTTTAAGCTCACATCCATCTCTGACGGTCACCCCATTTCTGTTTTCCTTTAGAGGAAAATTCCTGAAAAGAGTTGTCTGTCTATATAAACCATCTCCAATGCCTCACCTCTCTGCTGCTCATCTGAACCTACTCCAGACAGATCTCTGTCCCTCGCAGAAACCAGACACAGTCCCAGATTCTCAGCCTTCATATAGTTTGACTCAACAGCAACACTGTCGTGCTCAATCGTTCCCGTTTATGGAAGCACTTTCTTCATTTTAAGTGGACAGTACATTTTCTCATTTTCTTTCCCACCTGACCGGCTGCTCTTTTTCTATTTCCTTTGCTGGATTTTTTTTACCTTCTCCATCTCTAGATGATGGAGTGCTCTACAAATCATGCCTTCTTCCTCTTCTGTCTTCTGTAACCACATTATACTCACTCCCTGGATGGTTTCCATAAATCATTTGGAACACTTTCTATTCAGTAATGTTGCCAAATTTATATGAGTGGATTAGACTTTTGACTTGAATTTCAGAATCATGTGTCCAACTGCTTCTTGACACCTTTGCTTGAAGGACTAACAGTTATTTTTAGTTCCCCACCTACAGCACCACCCACAAACCTGCTCCATGTCCAGCTTTCTCCATCTCTGTGAATGGTACCACTATTCCCCAAGTTTCACAGATCAAAAACCTTAGCATCATCTATAACTTCTCTCTTTTTTTTTTTTTTATGGAGATACACATCCAGTCTGTCCTCACATCCTCTCAGCTTCCCATTTGAAATATACCCGGAATCCAACCTCCTTTCTCCATCCCTACTAACACTGCCCTGCTATATGTCATGAGGTCTCTCACCTGGTCCCCAGGCATAAACTTCTAAGGATCCTGTTTCCATTCTTTCCTCCCTAATCCACAGCAGCCAGTGTAAAGCATTTGAAATGTAAATTATATCCTCCAGGCTCCTGTGTCCAAGGACTTCTTCAGGCAGGAATACTGGAATGGGTTGCCATTCCCTTCCCCAGGGGATCTTCCTGACCCAAAGATCGAACATAGGTCTTGTTTACTGTCTTGTTTACCTAAACATAGGTCTGTTTACAGGCAGATTGTTTACTGTCTGTGCCACCAGGGAAGCCCCATTCCCTGCTTGTAACACTCCAAAGGCTTTCCATCTAAACTCTTTAAAATATCTGCCAAGAAAAATCTAGCCCCTACACCCTCCTCCGCACTCAATTTCTACCATATCCTCAGCTCCCACTCCTGTTCCCTGAATGCTTCCAAATGTGCTGCTGCCTCAGTTTCTTTATGTTATAGCTTTCTGCCTTAAAATGTTTTCACTATATAGTTAGAACTCTTTCCTTCACTTCATGAGTCTCTACCTAACATAACTCTGAGCATCTTCTGTGATCTCTTAAAATAGTACCCTGATTTTCCTTGTTCTTCCTAGATTTATCCATACCTGATATTAACATAAATGTAGTTCTATGCTTGTGATCTGTCCCCTCCACACACAGACCTATTTAGAACAGAGACTTTTCTCTGACTTACCACTGTATACATGCTGTCAGAACAGTGCCCAGTATCTGATTGTCATTTATATATGGCCCCATTACCTCATGGCAAATAGAAGGGGAAAAGATGGTAATAGTGTCGGATTTCCTCTTCTTGGGCTCCAAAATCACTGCAGACAGTGACTGCAGTCATGAAATCAGAAGACGATTGCTTCTTGGCAGGAAAGCTATGACAAACCTAGACAGTGTATTGAAAAGCAGAGACGTGACTCTGCTGACAAAGGTCCGTATAGTCAAGGGTATGGTCTTCCCAGTGGTCACGTACGGTTGTGAGAACTGGACCATAAAGAAGGCAGAACACCCAAGAATTGATGCCTTTGAACTATGGTGCTGGAGAAGACTCCTGAAGGTCCCTTGGACAGCAAGGAGATCAAATAAGTCAATCTTAAGGGAGATTGACCCTGAATATTCACTGGAAGGACTAATGCTGAAGCTGAAACTCCAGTATTTTGGTCATCTGATATGGACAGATGACTCGTTGAAAAAGTCCCTGATGCTGGGAAAGATCAAGGGCAGAAGGAGAAGGGCGTCAGAAGATGAGATGACTGGACGGCATCACCGATACAATGAACATGATGTTGGGCAAACTCCGGGAGATGGTGAGGGACAGGGAGGCCTGGCATGTTGCAGTCCATGGCGTCGCAGGGTTGGACAACAACAGCAGTACAATAAATATGAGAGGGCAGAGGTCAATAAGTCTTTGGTCTCTGTGACAACCTTCACACAAGTCTAATCCAAAAAGGGACTCTAACGAAAGCTACTGACAAGGACCAGCTGATTTGTCTTTGGCTATTTGTATCTAGAGTATACGAAGTTTTCATAGGGTAAGTAAAATTTACATAGGGTAAGTAAAATTTACATAGATGAAATCATCTCTTAGGTAGAAAATTAATCTTTCAACTTGGAGAAAACAATAATTTTCAATAAAAGTAGACACCTTGATATGAGTCTCTAATAATACTATTAATAATGGTAATATTGATTTCTACTGAGTATTTATCATATGCTATGTGCTATGCTCCCTGGAGAAGGGCGTGGCAACCCACTCCAGTATTCTGTGTACAGAATCCCATGGTCAGAGGAGCCTGGAAGGCTACAGTCCACGGGGTTGCACAGAGTCAGACACCGCTGAGCAACTAGCGCACAGAGACAGACGTGTGCTAGTCTAAGTGGTTTATATGTACTACCTTAGGTAATCCTTACATTACCATGCGCAAGGTACTTTTATTAATATGTTCTCCATCTGACAGGTGAAGATCAGAAGAGCAATAGATATCACAGAACTAGTAAGTGGCAAAAACAGGTTTTTGAACTAGGGAGTCTCTAAATTACCCTGTGACTCTTTTTCTTCTAAATAATGCAGACACAACCAATAATCTCAGGATAAGACTCCTTATTCTAAGCTGTTTTATCAGTCATTATGAATCTGTCATCATCTGCTTGTATCTTTTAAATTAATAAAAATTTTTCTATTTATAGAGAGTTCAAGTATTTATATATGCATGTTCATTCATATAAGATTCATATAAGATAGATAGAGAGAGAGAGATTTTGCTTTGTGAAAGACCTGGTAAAGAGAATGAAAAGAAAAGCTACAGACTTGGAGAAAATATTTGCAAATTACACATATATTAAGAAAGGATTTATATCTAGAATATACGTAAAAAATTCTCAAAACTCAACAGTAAAAAAAAAAAAAAAAATCCATCTAAGTAGAAAATGGGCAAAAGACAGGAACAGAGACATTCCATCAAAGAAGATACGCGGATGGCCAATTGGCATGTGAAAATACGTGCATCATGAGCCACTGGTGAAATGCAAATTAAAACCACAGTAAGATACTATTGCATGTCTATCTTAATGGCTAAATTTTTTCAAAGCACCAAATACTTAAAAGGATGAAGGAAAAATGGATCACACAAACACACGTGTATACCTGTGGCATATTCATATTGATGTATGGCAAAACCAATACAATATTGTAAAGTAATTAACCTCCAATTAAAATAAATAAATTTATATTAAAAAAATAAAAGCTAATATACTCAGAAAAAAAACCCCACTACTTTTAGAAATGTAAAAACGATATGGCCACTCTTGAAAACAAGTTAGTAGTTGCTTATAAAATTAAATGTGCAACTAATATAAGCCAGCAGTTGTGGCCTTGGGCATTTACCCTAGAGAAGGAAAACATGTTCACATGAAAACCTATGTGTAAATTACAGAAATTTTTGTAAAATTTCCAGCCAAAAACTGGAAACAACCCAATAATCTTCAGTGACAAATACCTAAACAGACAGTGGCTCGTTGTGACTATGGACTATAACTCAGCAAGAAGAAAAAATAGATTATTGTTGGACCTCAAGGGGAATACACTGAGTGAAACAGGCCAATTGAGAAAGGTTACATGCTGTTGGAAAACAGTATGGAGGTTCCTCAAAAAGCTAAAAAATATAGTCGCCATGTGATCTAGCAATTCCACTCCTGGGCATATATCAGACAAAACACTAATTCAAAAGATACACTCACCCTTATGTTCACAGCAGCACTGTTTACAGTAGCCAAGACATGGAAACAACCGAAACATCCATCAACAGATGAGTGGACAAAGAAGATGTGGTGCATGTATACAGTGGAATGCTACTCAGTCGTAAGAAACAACAAAACAATGCCATTTGCAGCATCATGAATGAAATTAGAGATTATCATCCTAAGCGAAGTCAGAAAGACAAAGACAAATACCATACAGTATCACACTTAAACGTAGAATCTAAAATACTATACAAATTAGCTTATTTATGAAATAGAAACAAACTCACAGACATAGAGAACAGACTGTGTGGATCACAATAAACTGTGGAAAATTCTGAAAGAGATGGGAATACCAGACCACCTGACCTGCCTCTTGAGAAATTTGTATGCAGGTCAGGAAGCAACAGTTAGAACTGGACATGGAACAACAGACTGGTTCCAAATCGGGAAAGGAGTACATCAAGGCTGTATATTGTCACCCTGCTTATTTAACTTATATGCAGAGTACATCATGAGAAACGCTGGCCTACAAGAAGCACAAGCTGGAATCAAGATTGCCGGGAGAAATATCAATAACCTCAGATATGCAGATGACACCACCCTAATGGCAGAAAGTGAAGAGGAACTAAAAAGCCTCTTGATGAAGGTGAAAGAGGAGAGTGAAAAAGTTGGCTTAAAACTCAACATTCAGAAAACGAAGATCATGGCATCTGGTCCCATCACTTCATGGAAAATAGATGGGGAAACAGTGGAAACAGTATCAGACTTAATTTTGGGGGGCTCCAAAATCACTGCAGATGGTGATGGCAGCCATGAAATTAAAAGACACTTACTCCTTGGAAGAAAAGTTATGACCAACCTAGATAGCATATTCAAAAGCAGAGACATTACTTTGCCAACAAAGGTCCGTCTAATCAAGGCTATGATTTTTCCAGTGGTCATGTATGGATGTGAGAGTTGGACTGTGAAGAAGGCTGAGCACCAAAGAATTGATGCTTTTGAACTGTGGTGTTGGAGAAGACTCTTGAGAATCCCTTGGACTGCAAGGAGATCCAACCAGTCCATTCTGAAGGAGATCAGCCCTGGGATTTCTTTGGAAGGAATGATGCTAAATCTGAAACTCCAGTACTTTGGCCACCTCATGCGAAGAGTTGGCTCATTGGAAAGGACTCTGATGCTGGGAGGGCTTGGGGGCAGGAGGAGAAGGGGACGACAGAGAATGAGATGGCTGGATGACATCACCAACTCGATGGACATGAGTCTGAGTGAACTCTGGGAGTTGGTGATGGACAGGGAGGACTGGCATGCTGCAATTCATGGGGTTACAAAGAGTCGGACATGACTAACCAACTGAACTGAACTGAACTGAACTGAAGGAAGGGGTGATGGGAAAGGGATAAATGGGGAGTTTGGGGTTAGTGGATGCAAACTATTACATGCAGAAAGGATAACAGCAAACTCCTATTGTACAGCATATGGAACAATATTTAATATCTTGTTATGAACCACAATGGAAAAGATTATATAAGTGTGTGTGTATAACTAGATCATTTCACTGTCTAATAGACGTTAACACAACATTGTAAATCAACTATGAGTGGAGTCGCTCAGTCGTGTCCGACTCTTTGCGACCCCATGGACTGTAGCCCACCAGACTTCTCAGTCCATGGGACTTTCCAGGCAAGAGTACTGGAGTGGATTGCCATTCCCTTCTCTAGGGGATGTTCCCGACCCAGGGATTGAACCCGGGTCTCCTGTATTGTGGGCAGACGCTTTACCCTCTGAGCCACCAGGGAATCAACCATACTTCAATTTAAAAAAATTAAAGCGTGTACATTCAAAATAATGCAATCCAGTTACTTGCATTAATTTTTTTCAAAGTGGATATGTTATCAGTTGATATACAGATAAGCTCATTTGTTTCTCTTTTGTGTTGAATTTTGAAAATATATCAATGGAGAGACATGTATGATTATTTGCATTAAAACTGTCAACAGAATCTTTTATACTAATAGATTTCCTAAATACTGGGTCATTCTTTGATTCCCCAGAGTAATTATCATTTGTCTATGGTGACATTTTCTTAATATGTTATTGGAGGGGGTCCAGTCTTTTGCCTTTGTGTACTGTGTTGCTTGGCTTCTTATTAAAGAAAATTGTAAGAATATTCACAAAGATACTTAAAAAATCATTGATACATAAAATATATGGTGAAATTACATACAAATTGAATTATATCCATAAGGTGAATATTGTGTATGTTTGTATAGAGAATATAAAATATTTTCTGCCAGTTATGACTTGCTCTTTCAGTTTAATAATGGTGCTTTTTGAAGAGCCTTGTCTGAAATTGCTCTCTCTATATCTCTGCTCTTTTCCATTATGTAACCCAAGAAATTTCCCTCCATGTAAAGTCAATGTAAGCTGGCTTTCTGCCAAGCAGAGAGAATCCTCAGGAATGCCTAGTGAGCTCTAGGCAATCTATCAATAGCTTTCTTTGTGTCAAGGTGTTAAAGCAACAAAAATATTTATTGCCATTTGGGAACTCAACTCAGCATATTGCAGTAGCTGGTTCCAGATCATACAGCAATTGCAATATTGACTTTTTATTCTTCTCTGGGAAGCAGATGGTATCGTTTCCCCATAATGTTCATTTCCCATAAATTTGATATCTTTGTAAGCCATTTCAATTTTCTCTATTAATTTAGATGTACGTCTCAACTTCCAGCAAGATTGTGAATTCATTAATAGCACAAAGATTGTGAATTCATTAATAGCACAATACATTTCACAATACTTATAAATACAGAAAAAAAATTCTGAGCACCCTAAGCTTGTTCTTGGTCTGGTGTTCTATCCAAAAAAAAAAAGAAAAAAGAAAAGAAAATCACTGATTTTTACGCAATTTTCCATGTCAGCAACTTCAGAATCATTTCCTTCCCCTTCTTACAGTTTACTCAATTGAACATCAAGCATTCTGCTTAGTTAAACATCAAGCCCTGCCAACTGTTTACCTCTAAAATCTGTTTTTCTCCATCCCCACTATTGCATATTTAGTCCAGACACATCATTTTTTTTGTTCACATGATTAATCATTTTCACTCTGTTTTCTAGATCTCACTGGGTGATACATTAAAGTCACATCCAAGACATCCGCTATGTTGCAACCAGCAGAACTTTCCACAAATCTATTTCATTCTTTTATTTATTTACTATATGCAGGCACTCTGCTATGCTTTCTGATAGTTAAGATGAAAAACCCTATCTATCTAACCCTTAACTATCTTCTGATAGTTAAGATGAAGAGCCCCAGGTTTTACTTTTACAAGTAGGGTAGACAAACTTTAAAAAGTAATAAATGATTAAAAAATAAAAACATGAATCAATTTATTTGGAAGCATATAAATATGAGTGAATTTTTGAGCTGAAACTTAAAGGAAGAGAAGAATTTTATTTTTTCTGTACTCCTTTGCTTTTTTAGTTGGAACCAACTATACGCTCCAGGGCATATAGTTGTGCCCCATGCCCCCTTCATGGGTCCTCCTCCTGTGGCAGGACCAACTACTGTTGCTATGTGGGATCTCCCATCTCTGCCCAGCTGGCTTCGAGGTTCTAGGGCAGAGGCTGCTGGCCACAGGTGAGCATGGCTGCGTGGAGATATAGCTGGTAGCTTGATGGGTGGGGTCCAAGAGCTGGAGCCAGCCTGCTAGTGGGCAGGTAAGCCTCTGGCCCTAGTAAGCTAGAAGGAAGAGTCCAAAATGGTGCTTGCTAGCGCCAGTGACCTCGTGTAAAACAAGTCCCCCAAATCAGCTGTCTCCAGCATCTGCGTCCCCAGGCAGAATCCCAATCTCCTTCCGCCCTTTCCAAGTTCAGTAAGTGGGTCTGATCCAGGCTCCTTTCAAATTACTGCCTCTGCACTGGGACCCAGAGAGTGTGAGACTTGGTGTGTGCCCTTTAAGAGCAGAGTCTCTATTTCCAACTGTCCTCCAGGTCTCCCATACGCAAGCCCTGCTAGCCTTCAAAGCTGAATGCCCTGGGGGCTCGTCTTCCTGGTGCAGGACCCCAAGCTGGGCAACCTGATGTGGGACTCAGACCCTTCTGTCCTTGGGAGACTCTCTGCAACTGTGATTATTCTGTTTTGGTTTACCTACCTAAGGAGGTAGGTCTCAAGTCCATCACATCTCCAGTCCATCACATCACATCTGTTTGTATTGCTGTGGTTCTTTCTTTATATCTTTCATTGTGGACAATCTCTTCTGCTCATCTTCAGGCTGCTCTCATAGACAGTTGCTGTGAACATAGCTGTAATGCTGGCGTGTTCATGGAAGGAAGTCACCTCATGGTCTTACTCCTCCACCATTTTGGCCACACCCTTCAGACTTCCCTGATGGCTCATGGATAAAGAATTTACCTGCAATGCAGGAGATACAGGTTCGCTCCTTGAGACAGGACGATCCCCTGGAGGAGGAAATTAGCTTAGAAGCAGGACTGGCCACTCTGAAAAGTTCCCCAGAGGGTTCTTAGACAATTAATGAGTATTCAGAGTGCCCTCAAAGAGATACTCTAAAATCCTAGTTTGAGTGTTGTCACAAAGCATCACAGACTAGATGGCTTAAACAACTTATTTTCTTTTTTTTTTTTTAATTTTATTTTATTTTTTAACTTTACAGTATTGTATTGCTTTTGCCATACATCGAAATGAATCCGCCAAAGGTATACATATGCTCCCCATCCTGAACCCTCCTCCCTCCTCCCTCCCCATACCATCCCTCTGGGTCATCATATTGCACCAGCCCCAAGCATCCAGTATCGTGCATCGAACTTGGACTGGCGACTCGTTTCATATATGATATTATACATATTTCAATGCCATTCTCCCAAATCATCCCACCCTCTCCCTTTCCTACAGAGTCCAAAAGACTGTTCTATACATCAGTGTTTCTTTTGCTGTTTCATATACAGGGTTATTGTTACTATCTTTCTAAATTCCATATATATGCGTTAGTATACTGTATTGGTGTTATTTTCTTGGAGTTCTAAAGTCTATTAAGTGCAAGATTGGAATGTCAGCAGAGCTGCTTTCCTCATAGGCCTCTCTCCGTGGCTTGTGCGTGGCCATCTTCTCCCTGAGTCTTCACGTGGTCTTCCTTCTGTGTGTGTCTGTGCTCCAGGTTCCTCTTCTTATAAGGACACCAGGCATATTGGATTATGAACCATGCACAGGACCTCACTTTAACTTGATCACTTGTCTAAAGACATGAGTTCCAAACATAGTAATATTCTGAGGTGCTTGGGATTGGGGCTTCGACGTGTAAACTTTGTGGGAACACAATTCAGTCTATAGCATTTACCAAGTTGAGCAGATGGAGACTTGCGTGAATTGGAATGCTAGAAAGATGTAACTTTTAGCATTTTTAAAGGTATTTTATTATTCAGTCAATACCCATCACCAATTTCATCATATCCAATGCTATGCCAACTTGCTTCAGAACTCTTTGTTAAAAAGATGGAGAAGACGTGATTGGGGGTCCCCGCGAGTCCTTCTTCACTCCCATCCACTTCTGTCCCTCCACAGAAATTATCAATATTTACCCCCAAAACATGTCTGTGGATTTTTTTTTTTTCTTATGTTGTAAACTCGCTTGTATTCTAAGCTGGTGAAAATACAGCTTAGAATACTTCACCAGCTTAGGATACAAGCAAGTTTAATATTCTTATGTAAGTATCACCTTCAGACTAAAGTCCTCCCTAAAGTACTAAAGTACTCCCTAGCATGGTGCGGTCCTTAAAGACTCTCCTTACCTGCCCTTGAGTTCCACCCACTGCCCCTCCCTTATATGCTGGTGAGCTGAGCAAGTCATTTGCACTCATATATTTTCTTCCCTTGGACGTGTTCTTGACTTTGCCTAGATTGACCTTACCTCCTGCCGTCTGGTTTCCTGTCCCTCTTATATTCTTGTATTATTGAATAATGCCTCTGCCACAATCAATACACATTACATCAGATTAAAATTGTAAGTTGTCTTACGTGATTTACCCAGAGGATCCAGAACGCCTTGGATACAAGGAGTGAAGCTTTCATAATATAATGTTTAGAGCTCAGCATGTGGAATATTGTTCACCCAACTAAGATTTGTTAACTGAATGATGAATGAATTGATTGTTGCTGATGATTTTGATTGTAAAATCGCTTAGAGGGGCTTCCCAGGTGGCGCTAGTGGTGAAGAATCTGCCTTCCAATGCAAGAGACGTAAGGGATGCGGGTTTGATCCCCGGATCAGGAAGATCCCCTGGAGATCATGGCACCCAACTCCAGTATTTTTGCCTGGTGAATCGCATGGACAGAGGAGCCTGGTGGGCTACAGTCCATGGGGTCGCACAGAGTCGGACATGACTGAGTGACTTAGCACGCAGCTGAGTGACTTAGCACACACAGGTGCATTGCTTTGTGACCCATGCCTGTTCCACGAAACTGAGAAAATGTTTCATTTTTAAATAAGTCTTAAAATAATATGTTTCTGATACCCCATTCCAACAACAGAGGCAGGACCTTGATAAGGAGAAAAGACAAACATACTTTCCAAAAATTGTTTTTCTTCTGCTGAGATTTTCACGACACCACTGCCTTCCTCCTGTGGCTGTGGCATGTGTGGGTGACAGGGTCCAGGAACCCTGAGTACAGCCTTCACTTGACACCTAACAGCTCAGTAGCGACCCCCCCTCCCCTGCCCAATCCAGCTGGGAGCTATATGAGCGAGCAGGTGTCAGGGACTTTCATTCCCAACTTATTAAGATGGAAAACCCTATCCTGGAAACAAAATCCACCTCGTAACTCAGGGAAGGGAGTGGGGGTTTAGGGAGACATATAATAGAGCCTTCAAACAAATTGAAAAGCTAGTCCAGGTTCTAAAATTTTAAAGCCCTTTTCATCACATCCATATTCGAGATCTATCTCTCCTCAAGGAGAAAAAAAAAAATTATTTCTATTCAATCCTAGGTCATTGGCTTCCCAGCAGAAGGCAAAAGTCAGCTTCTTCCCAGGTAACAAAGTCTCCAAGCTATAGCTCTCTCTGCATGGCAGACAGCTCCTCACCTGCTTCCTGCTTAACAGAGAAGTCACTTTCTGCATGCAGCCTTGCTCCACCACCAGAGGTAATTGCTTCCTTGGGGTGTTTGAGAAGCCTGGCAGCCTCCGCAGGAGATCCTGAGGGCTCCCCTCCTGCTCTCATTACCCCTTTCTGACACCAGCAGCTTCCAGGCTTCCTGGGAGTACCTCACCTGGGTCAGCCAGAGGAAGGCACCGTAGGCGACCCTCCCTCCTGAATGACAGAACCGGAGGTTAATTTCCAGGTACAGTGCCCGGGCCAGCCAGGGAGTGTGCCCCGGAGACAGGCTGATCCCTGTCTGCTCCCCACCCCGATTAGTGGGAGCAGACAGAAGCCATCTATGTTGGCAAACCTCAGGGCACCCTGGCTGCCTGTGGCATAATCGCTGGACAGCAACTCAGAGGACAGAGCCAAGACCTCTCAGGCAGCTTTGCCTGGAAGGAAGTGTGAGCACAGGGAAATAAGACCCCCAGGTGGTCTTCTTTAAGGGTCCGCAGGATGCCTAACCCAGGACTCGTTGTATGACGGGTCATTATCACCTACCTTGGCTCAGAGACTGAACAGAAATGATCTTACAAAAGTCAAAAGACCCCACTCCAGTACTCTTGCCTGGAAAATCCCATGGATGGAGGAGCCTGGTAGGCTGCAGTCCATGGGGTCGCTGGGAGTCGGACACGACTGAGCGACTTCCCTTTCACTTTTCGCTTTCATGCACTGGAGAAGGAAATGGCCACCCACTCCAGTGTTCTTGCCTGAAGATTCCCAGGGGTGGGGCAGCCGGTCTATGTGGTCGCACAGAGTCGGACATGACTGAGGTGACTTAGCAGCAGCAGCTAGTTTCTTTGGGGGAGGGTGGGAGTCAAGGAAGACTTGGGTTATTTTTTCATCAACTTCCATTTCATACTTATTTATAATGACCATTATTTTTACTAATACTGTAGAACTATGAAAAATGAATAAAATACTAAAAGTTTCATGTAAAAAAATAAATTAAATAAATGCCCTTCTCAAAATAAAAAAAAAAGTCAATAGAATAAAATTCCACTTAATAATGCCATAGCTTTATATATAATAAGGTTGGGGTAGCAGCAAGCACCAGAGAAGGCAATGGCAACCCACTCCTGTACTCTTGCCTGGAGAATCCCAGGGACGGCGGAGCCTGGTGGGCTGCCGTCTATGGGGCCGCACAGAGTAGAACATGACTGAAGCAACTTAGCAGCAGCAGCAGCAGCAACAAGCACTTGAAACACAAGTAGTATGTATTTTAAAATAAAAGCTCTCCCATCACACACACACATGCACACACAGTGAGCAAAAAGAGAATTTCTTCTTTATTTGGAAAAGAAGTGTTGTTTTCAACAAACAACTGTGTTGTTGTTGTTCAGTCCCTTAGCTGTACCCGACTTTTTACAACCCAATGGACTACAGCACGCCAGGATTCCCTGTCCTTCACTATCTCTTTGAGTTTGCTCAAACTCATGTCCATTGAGTCAGTGATGCCATCCAACCATCTCATCCTCTGGCGTCCCCTTCTCCTCCTGCCCTCCATCTTTCCCAGAATCAGGGTCTCTTCCAGTGAGTCAGTTCTTTGCATCAGGTGGCCAAAGTATTGGAGCTTCAGCTGTAGCATCAGTCCTTCCAATGAATATTCAGGACTGATTTCCTTTAGGATGGACTGGTTGGATCTCCTTGCAGTCCAAGGGACTCTCAAGAATCTTCTCCAACACCACAGTTCAAAAGCATCAATTCTTCAGTGCTCAGCCTTCTTTATGGTTCAACTCTCACATGCATACATTACTCCTGGGAAAAAGCATAGCTTTGACTAGATGGATATTTGTTGACCAACTTATGTCTCTGCTTTTTAATAAGCTGTCTAGGTTTGTCATAGTTTTTCTTCTAAGGAGCAAGAGTCTTTTCATTTCATGGCTGCAGTCACCATCTGCAGTGATTTTGGAGCCCAAGAAAATAAAGTCTGTCACTGTTTCCATTTTTTTCCCTATCTGTTTGCCATGAGGTGATGGGGCCAGATGCCATGATCTTAGAAGCCTGTGAAAAAGTGGCAAATTTGAGAAACGCTAACTGACTCTAAAGATCAGAAATATCATCTAGAAGGACCATTTCTCTGAGACATTTCTACACTATTGTTCCAAGATTGTTTCAATTCTTTCATGCAGTCCTGCCTGTTTCCTCAAATAGATGATGTTCCTAGCCAGATCAGTGTTTATCTCGTCTACTATTGTATAGTTTATGGTGTCTAGGAAAGTGACAGGAATAAAGGAGGTGCTAAACTGGTGTTTCCGAAAAGGAAGGAAAGATGGGGAGAAGACAACACTGGCAGGATGGAGGCAGGAAAGGAGATAAGGGGGAAAATAGATGAGCGATGTCTCAGGGTTTTCCAAGAGTATAGAAAAATCCACTCTCTGGGCCAAAATGTAGGTTAAAACCATTATTTTTTCGTTGCTAGGGATGCAAGATGTCCAGAGGCCATGAAGTTAAAAAGCATTCAGCAGTTTTTGAACATAGCTCCTTTGCTCCAATCAAATTCAATGATCAAACAACATTTGGATACACTCTGTAATGCTTTTTAACTTTCTTTCACCTACAGCTGCCCATATTCAATAAATAAAACTCCTGGGCCCAGGAGCAAATAAGCAGAAATCCTAAACAAAGGACTTCAAACAGGGCACTTGAATATTTTTTTAACTTTTTTCAAGGTAGGTGTGCAAATAGCGAAAGACAGCTCTGAACTTGATCTACCTGCTTCAAACCAACCATCTACGCTTAAGTGTTCTTTTTTCTTATAAATAGGACAGATTGCAGTGTGCTCAATGCTAGCAAATACTGTATTCATGAAAGAGGTTTATCCCCTGATAATTCCCCCAAAACAAGAAGGAAAGAGGAAGCCAAGGTAGGGACTCAAAAGTTCAAAATTCTAATATTTTTCTCTTTCATTAATTCTGAGGAAAACATGGGGAACCTTTATATAGCTAAATCTATAGCATCCTTATCTGTCTCCTCCACCCCATCTTTCTGCTTCTCTCTCTCTCTCTGGAACATGAATGCCTACATGCTTGCTCATGTGCTGATATGCACATGATATGTGTACTCATGTACATACAAACATGTGTGTACTTTCCCCTGGAGGATGAAAGAAAGGAAAGGAACACATTGGATCATTCCTGGAAAGTCTGAATGTTAATTTTATTTTTAATCACTCCAAGATTTACCAGGAAAAATAATGTGACAGAATTTTTTTTTTTAAGAAACTTTTCCTATTTGTTTTCCTAGAATTTGCTTCCTTTGTCCTTGTCTTGCCTCTGGCCTCGATCGATCGATCGATCGATGGATCATTACAGCACTTCAAGAAGAGTCATCTCTGGTTCTGGTTCTAGTTAAGGTGGAGTAGGCACCCTCCACCTTGTCTCTGTCACTAAGTACAGCTATGAAATGTGGACAAAATGCATAGAGTGGATGCTTCAGGACTTTGAAAAACCAATGATAGCAGATAGGCTAAGGAAGAAGACTGGAATTCAAAGTGCCACCAAACTGCGGTATTTACCATTTTTTTCCCCACAACTTCATGCCAGAGGGAGACACAGGTGTGGAAACACACACACAAAAACAAGGCTGGAATTCCGGTGAGATGAGTGGTCCCGAGATATAAAGTGCAGAGCTGGATCTGGTCTTTACTTAAAATTGTAATATTTTGTTCACTTTGAGTTTGACATTAATTTTGATTTTTAAATGATACATTAAATCTTCATTTATCTTCCTTATTGACTTTTGGCGCCCCCTTAAATTTTGCACTTGCAGCAAGGCCTCGCTTGTCTCACCCTCGTCCTGGCCCTGTAGGAAGGTGGGGTAACTAAACCCCAGCTTTTTGGCTGGAGGACCAGAAAAGTGAGCCCCAAGGAAATTGGAAACTGCCAAGGAGATGAAAAGAGAGGCGTGCAGGAAAGTGACTCCCTGAAAATTGTATATGAGGACTTCCCTGGTGATTCAGTGGCTAAGACTCCGTGCAACGCAAAGGGCTTGAGTTCAGTCCCTGGTCAGGGTACTAGATCCTGCTGCTGCTGCTGAGTCACTTCAGTCGTGTCCAACTCTTTGCGACCCCATGGACTTTAGCCCTCGTCTGTCCATGGGAATTCTCCAGGCAAGAACACTGGAGTGCGTTGCCATGCCCTCCTCGAGGGGATCTTCCAGACCCAGGGGTCAAACCTGTGTCTCTTCCGTCTCCTGCACTGGCAGGCAGGTTCTTTACTACCAGTGCCACCTGGGAAGTGCTGGTCAGGGAACTAGGTCCTACATGTCCCAGCTAAGACCTGGTGCAGCCAAACAAATATCAATCAATCAATCAATCAATATCTTTTTAAAAAATGTATATGAACTCCTGGGCTAAACCCCAAGCTGTCCAGGCATAACTCTGATGCTAATCAGCAAAGCTCTAGTACTGAACCACAATACATCACTATCAAGGACACAGACTGGCCCCTAGATGTAGGACAGGACAGACACGAGCAAATGCTTTGAAAACTCAGCTGACATTGGAACCACAGATGGACAGTCCCACAGAAAGCAGGGTTGACTGGCAGTCTGCACCTACCTGAAACAAAATATCAGCATTCTTCATAGTATTTAAATAGGATAGACTCCTATTTTAAAATTAGGCAGCATATGAAACATGAGGAAAATCTTAATTACACTGGAAAAGACAATCAATGGATACCAAGGCCAAAATGATAGAGATGTTGGAATTATCCAACAGTCTCTCAAGTAGCTATTATTTTTTTTTCAAGTAGCTATTATAAAATGACCCAACAAACCATCATAAATACTCTTTATGTATTTATTTATGCATTTATTTAGATGAAAATGTAGAAAGTCTCAACGAAGAATTAAAAGATATAAAGAAGAAACAAGTAGACATCTTACAGCTAAAAGATACAATAGCAGAAATAAAGAATTCACCATACCTTAAATTTACACAATATTATGTGTCAATTGTATTTTAATAAAGCTTGAAAAAAATAATAAAAATTCAGTAGTTGGATCCAACGGTGAAATGGAACTGAATTGAAAAAAATTGAGAAAAGCATCAGAAAACTTGAAGATAGATGGACATAAATAACCCAGTTTGAGCAACAGATATTGAACAAAAAAAAGAAAGAGTTACAGTTTTAGAGAACTGTAGGAAAATGTAAAAAAAAAAGGTCAAATATTTGTGTCATCAGAGTCCCAGAATGGAGTAGGAAATGGCAATCCACTCCAATATTCTTGTGGGGAAAATACCATGGAAAGAGGAGCTTGGCATGCTATAGTCCATAGGGTCACAAAGAGTTGGACATGATTGAGCATGAACACACCACACACACACACACACACACTACATTATACACACAGAGTCCCAGAAAGTGGTGAGGACAATTTGGTGCTGAAAAAATAGTTGCTGAAATAATATTAGCTAAAACTTCAAATCTTCTATTGAACAGTTCTGTAAATTTTAATGCTTATATTGAATCATATAATGACTACTGCAAACCAGATTTGAATCCTAGGTCTTTTTTTTCCTGAAAAACGTATTCAGGTCCTGTTTATGTGCTTTGCTAGGTCTGCACTTGAACTTTCCAAACAGACACTCTCCTTTTTAAAATGTCAAGGGAAGGTATTATTTGGCTCTCGTAATTTCCTCCATTCTCAAAAGTTCCTGACACCAATCTATCATTGCTGCATTAACAACTGTGTTCCAGGCAGTTTCCCTCAAATCAAGTTTCTTTAATAGATGAAAATATCCAGTGGCCTAAAAGAAATTGAGGCCATCCCTCTGAAAATCAGCCTGGCGTGCTTTCAGTATGTGGGGTCTCTTTACTTGCTGGGCCTTTAGCTGAGGGTGAAGGGGAAGGTTAATGTGAAAATTATATACCTCCTACCCTTACCTCTGAGAAAGCCATCACACAAACATGAAAGTCACCAGACAGCCGTGTCCAGGGGGAAAATTGGAGCTTCACTCACAATAGTAAAGTTAAAGCCAAATGAAATCAGAAGGTTGGGGCCATGAGACCAAACCTGGGAATTTAAATGAGTTTTATCAAAAGCTTTAATTACACAGAGGTTTGCCAAGGACAAATAGCCAATTTAGTTTTCAATCAGGTGTACTGTTAGAATGCTTAAGCATTTTCATTCTACAGCAAAGCCACTGGTCAGGGAAAAACACCTGAATGACTGAGATGAAAAAAGTATTCCGATTTATGCCATTGTTGCTCATAGAGCAAGTGTCCTACACCATGTAGTATAGTACAAAGTGTCATTTTAAAATCAGAACTAGTCATAAATCGCACATCTCCAGTTGTACATGAGCAGGTCCTTATATTAGGGTGGCCAAAAGGTTCATTCGGTAAGATGGTCCAGAAAAACCTGAATGAACTTTCTAGCCAACTCAGTCCTTCTGACCTGACCTCACTTTCATAAACTGTGGAGAATGAAGCTATGATGTGGCCTCTCGTGACTGTTGGAAGAATTAATGCACATGAAGGGCCTTGCACATACCAGGCCTCACCTCTGAGGGCTTGGGTATTCAGGAGGAGGCACTTTGCTTGCATGTGGAATGACAATTAACATTCGTTTGAAAGGCCTTCCAACTTCATCCTTTTCTGTAAGGCTTGAAGAATCAGGCTAGAATAAAACCAGGTCTCTTTGAGTTGACTATACCGCTGGGTAGTGTTCTGCAGCTTCCTGGCTTTGAAACAACTCAGTGAAGCAAGTAGGTCACCTGGAATATCAGTATGAATTTTGGAAAAAAGCAAAAGGGTAATAAAGATCATCTAAGAATGCCTCAAACACAGTTTGAAGGCAAAAAACGCAATTGATAGTTCAGCTCAAATAGAGTTCACTGAGCAGCTACTGGATATGACACGTTCTCTGCCCTCTAGTTGCCCAAAGCATCGCTGGGCAGACAGAAATCTCACTGGACTTCCTCGTGCCATAAGGCCAGTAATGGAAAGATAGGTAAGGAACAGAAGGAATGTAAAAGAGGCCACTAACATTGCTTAGGAGGACAGGTATGTTTCACAGAGAACATGGTGCCTGAACAATAAGATAGATACGGTTATGTTTTATTGATATATAGTTAGTTTACAATGTTGTGTTAGTTTAAATCCAACTTGAATATCTGGAAGTTTACGGTTCACAGACTATTGAAGCCTGGCTTGGAGAATTTTGAGTATTACTTGCTAGCGTGGGGGATGAGTGCAATTGTGTGGTAGTTTGAGCATTCTTTGGCATTGCCTTTCTTTAGGATTAGAATGAAAACTGACCTTTTCCAGTCCTATGGCCCCTGCTGAGTTTTCCAAATTTGCTGGCATATTGAGTGTAGCACTTTCACAGCATCATCTCTTAGGATTTGAAATAGCTCAACTGGAATTCCATCACCTCCACTAGCTTTGTTCATAGTTATGCTTTCTAAGGCCCACTTGACTTCACATTCCAGGATGTCTGGCTCTAGGTGAGTGATCACACCATCGTGATTATCTGGGTCATGAAGATCTTTTTTGTATAGTTCTTCTGTGTATTATTGCCACCTCTTCTTAATATCTTCTGCTTCTGTTAGGTCCATACCATTTCTATCCTTTATTGGGCTCATCTTTGCATGAAGCGTTCCCTTGGTAATCTCTAATTTTCTTGAAGAGATCTCTAGTCTTTCCCATTCTATTGTTCTCCTTTGCATTGATTGCTGAGGAAGGCTTTCTTATCTCTCCTTGCTATTCTTTGGAACTCTGCATTCAAATGGGTATATCTTTCTTTTTCTACTTTGCCTTTAGTTTCTCTCTTCTCAGCTATTTGTAAGGCCTCATCAGACAACCCTTTTGCCTTTTTGCATTTCTTTTTCTTGGGGATGGTCTCAATCCCTGCCTCCTGTATAATGTCAAGAACCTCAGTCTATAGTTCTTAAGTCACTCTGTGTATCAAATCTAATTCCTTGAATCTGTTTGTCACTTCCACTGTATAATTGTAAGGGATTTAATTTAGGTCATACCTGAATGGTCTAGTGGTTTTCCCTTTGTTCTTCAATTTAAGTCTGAATTTTACAATAAGGAGTTCATGATCTGAGCTACAGTCAGCTCTCAGTCTTGTTTTTGCTGACTGTATAGAGCTTCTCCATCTTTGGCTGCAAAGAATATAATCAATCTGATTTTGGTATTGACCATCTGGTGATGTCCATGTGTAGAGTCTTCTCTTGTGTTGTTGTAAGAGGGTGTTGCTATGACCACTGGACTTTCTTGGCAAAACTCTGTTAGCCTTTGCCCTGCTTCATTTTGTACTCCAAGGCCAAATTTGCTTGTTACTTCAGGTATCTCTTGACTTCCTACTTTTGCATTCCAGATCCCTATAATGAAAAGGTCATCTTTTGGGGGTGTTAGTTCTAGAAGGTCTTGTAGGTCTTCATAGAGCCGTTCAACTTCAGCTTTTTCAGCATTACTGTTTGGGACATAGACTTGGATTACTGTGATATTGAATGGTTTGCCTTGGAAATGAACAGAGACCATTCTGGTGTTTTTGAAATTGCATCCAAGTACTGCATTTTGAACTCTTTAGTTGACTATGAGGGCTACTCCCTTTCTTCTAAGGGATTCTTGCCCACAGTAGCAGATGTAATGGTTATCTGAGTTAAATTCACCCATTCCAGTCCATTTTAGTTCACTGATTCCTAAAATTTCAGTGTTCTCTCTTGCCATCTCCTGTTTGACCACTTCTAATTTGCCTTGATTCATGCACCTAACATTCCAGGTTCCTATGCAATATTGTTCTTTACAGCATCAGACCTTACTTCCACCACCAGTCCCATCCATACCTGGGTGTTGTTTTTGCTTTGGCTCCATCTCTTCATTCTTTCTGGAGTTATTTCAAGAGACTGACCCAGACTTGCCCATGAGTGTCCAGGAGTCTCCAGTGGAGGCGTGGGTCGGCGGTGGCCTGCTGCAGGGTCTGGGGCACTGACTGCAGCAGTGCCTGCATGGGACCTTTTGAAGGAGGAGGTCATTATCTTCATTACCTCTACCATAGTTTGGCCTCAGGTCCAACAAAAGGGAGGGAACACGGCCCAGTCCCCTGAGTAATATAGCAGCAATGTTTAATCCAGAAAATTGGATTAAAGGTATACTGAGCATGATCTGGACCATCAAAACAAGACCCAGTTTCCCCCTCAGTCAGTCTCTCCCATCAGGAAGCTTCCATAAGCCTCTTATCTTTATCCTTCAGAGGGCAGACAGAATGAAAGCCACAGTCACAGAAAACTAACCAATCTGATCACATGGAACACAGCCTTGTCTAACTCAATGAAACTATGATCCATGCCATGTAGGGCCACCTAAGACAGATGGGTCATGGTGGAGAGTCCACCCTCTGTCTGACTCGTCCCATAAACAGGAGGTGGAAATAACAGGAGGTCAGGCAATTCCTTGGAGCATCCTCTTGAACAGAAAATCTTGATCAGCAAATCTCTGCCTCAGTCAGAGGTTTTTACCTGCAGTGCAAGGTCCTATAAATTTCCAGGTGAATGACCATACATTTTGGCACCCAAAACAAAGGAGGAAATATGAATGTGTATATGATTCAGTGTGTAAAAAAGGAAGGCAAACCAAAAGCATGAGAAAAAACACACTCATCAGTGGTATTAAAATCAGAGAATCACTTCTCTGGGGCCTCACACAGAGGACACTGTTTAATTTAAATAACAATACCCACAGGAACACCCTGGTTGTAAATACAGCACTCAACAGAAAGATCATAACCATGAAATCTCGGGACGTTCCCACTGGTGATTTGCAAACTAGAAGTAGATTTTACAGTACCTAGAGGAGCAAATGGACAGTATAACCCTCAGACAGTCCTGCATAAGCATCATTTTCTCAGACCCAGTTGATAAGCACGGAGAATCTGTGACTTTGAGAACCAGCCCCCTGAGTAGTATAGCAGCAGTATTACATAGTGGCTAAAAATCCAGGTTCTAGACTTCTATGACCTTGGGAAAGTCACTTACTCTCCCTGGGCCTCAATTTTATTGTTGGTAAGAATGGGGATAACAATAGGATTTATATCATAGAGTTGTTATGAGCAAAAAATAAAATGTGTGGAAAGCACTTAACTCAATATGGGAGACATGGTAGGCATTTAATGAATGAATGAATGAAGTCGCTCAGTCGTTTCCGACTCTTTGAGACCCAGTGGACTGTAGCCTACCAGGCTCCTCTGTCCATGGGATTTTCCAGGCAATAGTACTGGAGTGGATTGCCATTTCCTTCTCCAGTGGATCTTCCCGACCCAGGGATCGAACCCGGGTCTCCCACATTGTAGACAGACACTTTACCGTCTGAGCCACCAGGGAAGTCATTTAATAAATGTTAGTTATTAACAATGCTATGAAGGGAAATCATTAACTCTCCTAATACGTCACTTCCTTTAGTTGAGTTTGGTTATATTTCATTCTGGCTTCTAATTTCTATTCTTTTTAAAATTAGTTTTTATTGGAGTATAGTGCTTTACAGTGTGGCGTTAGTTTCTCCTGTGCAGCAAAATGAATTGGTCAGCCATACATATACCCCTTCCTTTTGGACTTCCTCCCCATTCAGGTCACACAGTGCATTGAGTCGAGTTCCCTGTGCTATACAGTAGGTTCTCATTGGTTGATTTCTTTCCAGTGCCACTGCTAATGTGAGAGAAGGAATCCACTTGATTAGGCAGTTACTCCTTTTATGTGAAAACATAAGCCTCACTTCCTGAAAGAAGCATCATCTTTCAGGAATGTTCCTAAACTAACCATGAATCATGCAGCTCAAAGGCCTCCACACAAGCCATTATACCTCTTGTGGGAAGAAACTCCCTTGGTTTCTGCCCAGAGTGTTCCTCGAGGGATTCAGAGTCAGACGTTACTAGCCTCAGGAATGTTCTGTTTCAGGGTTTCCACGGGGCCATTCAGTAATGGTTTATTAAGCACCTACTATGTGCCAGGTACTGGGCTTGATCCTGAGCCTCTTATAGTGAACAGATTGCATGCATCCTTGCTCACAGGGCCCCCAGACAGGCTCCTCAGCTCCTACTCCCTACGTGCTTCAACATTTTGTAAAACATAGTTTATTTTAAAAGAGCTTTTTGATCTTCCCTTAAAAATGGAACTCCTCTGTCCTACTTGAATCCTCAAATGGATGATAAGCATTTGGTCCAGTGGTCTGTCCCTCTACCTGTGTTGGTCTCATTCCACTCTAGACCTCTCAGCAGGGCTCCTCTGTGTAGAAAATGTGTTCTACCTACAGAACCGCCCCATGGCTGATCCAAGTACCACAGGCGTCAATACATCCCTGAAGTCTCATAATTTTGTCAGCAAGTCTGGACACACAGACTGGACACATGGTTTATGTATCTCCAAGAACCTGGTCTGGCTCACTGCCAGCCAACACCGAAGCTTGAGCTTGAAGACTAGCCAGTGAATTGCAGTGGGTGCACATGTGCTGCCTTCTCTCACCCCAAGGCTGCACCCTGACTCTGGACGCTCACAGTTTCCTTGGAGGCTCTAGCTGCACTATAATAATCTTGGTAAAAGTAAGCCTTTGTGATTCTAAGCAATCAATTAGGTCAACATTGAATTGTGTGGATACTCACTGAGCTCAGCAAATGAACGGAATCAACATCTTCACTTTTAGCTCCTTGGCATGCTCCAGCTTCTCTTAAAGTGGCCTATCTTTGAGAGGCAAAGGCAAAAGTTATTCAGCGGCCACAAAAGGGAGAAGGCACAGTATCCATTTTCCTACTCTTTATGCAAACATACTTTTGATCAGGTCCACCCTACTTTCTGTGTCCAAAGAATAGATATATCCTTGAGTCTTGTTAAGAACCACAGATCTCGGTATTACATTTGTTGTTGTTGCTCAGTCGTTCAGTCATGTCCAACTTTTTGCAACCACATGGATTACAGCATGCCAGGCTCCCCTGTCCTTCACTATCTCCCAGAGTTTGCTCAAATTCATGTCTATCGAGCCAATGATTTGCTATCTAACCATCTCATCCTCTGTCATCCCCTTTTCCTTTTGCCTTGAATCTTTCCCAGCTTCAGGGTTTTTTCAATGAGTCAGCTCTTCCTATAAGGTGGCCAAAGTATTGGAGCTTCAGCATCAGCCCTTCCAATGAATATTCAGGATAGATTTCCTTTAGGATGGACTGGTTTGATCTCCTTGCAGTCCAAGGGACTCTCAAGAATCTTCTCCAGCAGCACAAGTCAAAAGCATCGATTCTTCAATGTTCAGCCCTCTTTATGGTCCAACTGTCACATCCATGCATGACTACTGGAAAAAATTACAGCTTTGACTATATGGACCTTTGTTGGGAAAATGATGTATCTGGTTTTTAAGGTGCTATCTAGATTTGCCATAGCTTTCCTTCCAAGAAGCAAGTGTCTTTTAATTTAATGGCTGCGGTCAATGTCCGCAGTGATTTTGGAGCCCAAGAAAAAAAAAATCTGTCATGGCTTCCACTTTTTCCCCTTCTATTTTCCATGAAGTGATGGAACCAGATGCCATGATCTTAGTTATTTGAATGTTGAGTTTTAAGCCAGTTGCTTCTCTTCTTTCGCTCTCATCAAGAGGTTCTTTAGTTCATTTTCTACCATTAAAGTGATATTATCTGCATATCTGAGGTTGTTGATATTTCTCTTGACAGTCTTGATTCCAGCCTGTGATTCATCCAACCCAGCATTTCACATAATGTGCTCTGTATAAAAACTAAATAAGTCAGGTGACAGGATACAGTCTTGATGTACTCCTTTCCCAGTTTTCAACCAGTCATTTTTTCCCTTCCCCAGTTCTAACTACTGCTTCCAGACCTGCATACAGGAGACAGGTGAGGTGTTCTGGTATTTCTATCTCTTTAAGAATTTTCCACACTTTGTTGTGATCCACACAGTCTAAGGCTTTAGCATAGTTGTTGAAGCAGAAATAGATGTTTTTTCTGGAATTCTCTTGCTTTCTCTATGATCCAACAAATGTTGGCAGTTTGATCTCTTGTTGTTCTGCCTTTTCTAAACCCATTTGGAAGTTCTTGGTTTGTGCTGCTGAAACCTAGCTTGAAGGATTTTGAGCATAATCTTGCCAGTATGTGAAATGAGCACAGTTGTAAAGTAGTTTGAGCATCCTTTGGCATTGCCATTCTTTGGGATTAGAATTAAAAAGTCATACTTTCCAGTCTTGTGGCTACTGCTGAGCTTTCCAAATTTGCTGAAATATTGAGTGTAGCACTTTAACAGCATCATTTTTTAGGATTTTGAATAGCTCTGCTGGAATTCGGAGAAGTCAATGGCACCTCACTCCAGTATTCTTGCCTGGAAAACCCCATAGATGGAGGAGCCTGGTGGGCTGCAGTCCATGGGGTCGCTGAGAGTCAGACATGACTGAGCAATTTCACTTTCACTTTTTGCTTTCATGCATTGGAGAAGGAAATGGCAACCCACTCTAGTGTTCTTGCCTGGAGAATCCCAAGGATGGCGGTGCCTGGTGGGCTGCCATCTATGGGGTTGCACAGAGTTGGACACAACTGAAGCAACTTAGCAGCAGCAGCAGCAGCTGGAATTCCATCACCTCCACTACCTTTGTTCATAGTGATCCTTCCTAAGGCTCACTTGACTTCACATTCCAGGATGTCTGGCTTGCAGTGAGTGATCACACCATCGTGGTTACCCTGGTCATTAAGACCTTTTTTGTATAGTTCTTCTATGTATGGTATGACATAGAAAGACTAGTATAATACAGTGTCACCTGTATGTGGAATCTTTTAAAAAAGGGCATAAACGAACTTACTTACAAAATGGAAATAGAGTTAACAGATGCAGAAAACAAATATGGTTACCAAAGGGTAAGGGGGCATGGAAGGGATAAATTGGGAGACTGGAATTGATACATATGCACTACTGTATGGGGCTTCCCTGGTGGCTCAGACAGTAAAGAATCTGCCTGCATTGCTGGGGACCCAGGTCCAATCCCTGGATCAGGAAGATCCCTGGAGAAGGGATTGGCAACCCATTCTAATATTCTTGCCTGGAGAACTCCATGGACAGAAGAGCCTGGCAAGCTATAGTCCATAGGGTTGCAAAAGGGTGGACACGACTGAGCGACTAACACATGACACTTCTGCATATGAAATAGATAACTAATAAGAACATACTGCATAACACAGGGAGCTCTACTCAGTACTCTGTAATGACAGAGTACTTACAGAAAAGAATCAAAAAAGAATGGATATATGTATATGTACCACTGATACACTTTGCTATACACTTGAATGCAACATTTTAAATCAACTATAATCTAGTAAAAATTAAAAAGAATCTCTGGGTCTTGTTAAGATTATTCAGATTCCTACTTCTGTCTACCTTATGGATGGAGGTTAGTGACACTGTACAGGAGGCAGTGATCAAGACCATCCTCAAGAAAAAGAAATGCAAAAAGGCAAAATGGTTGTCTGGCAAGGCTTTACAAATAGCTGAGAAAAGAAGAGAAGCTAACAGCAAAGGAGAAAAGGAAAGATATATCCATTTCAATGCAGATGTCCAAAGAATAGCAAGGAGAGATAAGAAAGCCTTTCTCAGCGAACAATGCAAAGAAATAGAGGAAAACAATAGAATGGGAAAGACTAGAGATCTCTTCAAGAAAATTAGAGATACAAAGGGAACATTTCATGCAAAGCTGGGCACAATAAAGGACAGAAATGGTATGGACCTAACAGAAGCAGAAGATATTAAGCAGAGGATGCAAGAATTCACAGAAGAACTATACAAAAAAGATCTTCACGACCCAGATAACCACGATGGTGTGATCACTCACCTAGAGCCATACATCCTAGAATGTGAAGTCAAGTGGGCCTTATGAAGCATCACTATGAACAAAGCTAGTGGAGGTGATGGAATTCCAGTTGAACTATTTCAAATCCTAAGAGATGATGCTATGAAAGTGTTACACTCAATATGCCAGCAAATCTGGAAAACTCAGCAGTGCCAACAGGACTGGAAAAGGTCAGTTTTCATTCCAATCCCAAAGAAAGGCAATGCCAAAGCATGCTTAAACTATTGCACAAATGCAGTCATCTCACACACTAGCAAGTAATACTCAAAATTCTCCAAGCCAGGCTTCAACAGTATGTGAACCATGGACTTCCAGATGTTCAAGCTGGATTTAGAAAAGGCAGAAGAACCAGAGATCAAATTACCAACATCTGCTGAATTATAGAAAAAGCAAGAGAGTTCCAGAGAAACATCTACTTCAGCTTTATTGACTATGCCAAAGCCTTTGACTGTGTGGATCACAATAATCTGTGGACAATTCTTCAAGAGGTTTGAATACCAGACCACCTGACCTGCCTCTTGAGAAATCTGTATGCAGGTCAGGAAGCAACAGTTAGAACTGGACATGGAACAACAGACTGGTTCCAAATTGGGAAAGAAGTATGTCAAGGATGTATACTGTCACTCTGCCTATTTAAATTGTATGCAGAGTACAGCATGTTAAATGCCAGGCTGGATGAAACACAAGCTGGAATCAAGATTGCTGGGAGAAATATCAATAACCTCAGATATGCAGATGACAGCACCCTTGTGACATAAAGAAGAAGAAGAACTCAAAAGCTTCTTGATGAAAGTTGAGAGTGAAAAAGTTGGCTTAAAACTCAACATTCAGAAAACTAAGGTCATGGCATCCGATCCCATCACTTCATGGCAAATAGATGGGGAACCAATGGAAACAGTGACAGACTTTCTTTTGGGGGGCCGCAAAATCACTGCATATGGTGACTGTGGCCATGAAGTTAAAAGATGCTTGCTCCTTGGAAGAAAAGCTATGACCAACGTAGACAGCATATTAAAAAGCAGAGACATTACTTTGCTAACAAAGGTCCGTCTAGTCAAAGCTATGGTTTTCCCAGTGGTCATGTATGGATGTGAGAGTTCGATTATAAAGAAAGCTGAGTGCTGAAGAATTGATGCTTTTGAACTGTGGTGTTGGAGAAGACACTTGAGAGTCCCTTGGACTGCAAGGAGATCCAACCAGTCAATCCTAAAGGAAATCAGTCCTGAATATTCATTGGAAGGATTGATGCTGAAGCTGAAACTCCAATACTTTTGCCAGCTGATACAAAGAACTGACTCATTGGTAAAGACCCTGATGCTGGGAAAGACTGAGGGCAGGAGAAGAAGGGGATGACAGAGGATGAGATAGTTAGATGGCATCACTGACTCAAGGGACATGAGCTTGAGCAAGCTCTAGGAGTTGGTGATGGACAGGGAAGCCTGGTGTGCTGCAGTCCATGGGGTCGCAAAGAGTCAGACATGACTGAGCGACTAAACTGAACTGAACTACTTTCTGTGTCTAGATTCTTGTAACACTTTATGTCAGACAGAACAAGGGAGTACAGAGAAGTCAAGCATCTTGTCCAAATCCACAAAGCAGGAGAACAACTGAGTTGGGACTGGAACTTAGCTCTGACTCCAAAGCCATATTTTCTGTTATATCAGGGTTTCTCCACCTCAGCACTATCAACACTTGGAAGCCAGATAATCCTTTGCTGTCTGTATGTCCTACATCCTGTATTTTAGAATGTTTAGCAGCAACTTGGACCTGCACCAACCAGCTGCCAGTAGCAGTCTCCATTTGTGGCAGCCAAAATTTTCTCTGGACATAGCCAAATGTCCCTGCATTAAAAACTGCTGCTTATGATAGAGAGAAATCATTTATCCAACCTAAGTGGTCCTTCCTCCTGAAAAATCACTGAAAGAAGACATTACATAAGGCCCTATAATAGGGACTGTGCCACTGCAAAAATACATGAAGCATTTACCTTTTAGGAGCTTAAGAAAAAGGCTCTAGAATCAGGGAAAGGAAGTTGGGATTGCTTGTGGGGATATTAATTTGTTTTATCAAGGGAGGGAGCTATTAAAGAATTGTTTATTAATTGATCTGTCCAATATTATCAACACCCTATGATGATGTGACGGTAACATGGATTGCAGTAATCACAGTTACAACAACACTCTTGCTAATACTGCAAATGAGGAGACTGAAACCGAGGAAAATGAAGGGGCCTGCTTCAGATCAGGCAGCTGTGAGGAGGAAAGGCCAGCACAGACATTCATTTCTGCCTGGTTCAGACCAGCATTTAGGGGATCACCAAGGGTGGACAGTCACAGATGCTGCAAAAGACCCAAGTGCAAGCAGTTGGCAGAAGCTTCAGAAGGGAAGTGAAAATAGCAAATTAAGCACGAGTTGCAGTGCTGAGTAAAATAAGAATATTAATCATACATATTTGGATAAAACATCCCAGATGTCTAGAGACATTAGCCTGTTTGTGTATTGTAAATGCAGACATTGCTTTGTTTAATAATCATTTAAGAATCAAATTGCAATATGTGTTTGCCTTAAAAAGAGGACTGCTTTGAACTGGTAACATATTTAACTAAGGCAAATTAGAAACATTGGGGCCATGGAAAGACTTTTTCTCTACATAAACTTAATTGAAAAAAGAAACTCAAATGATATCACATTTTTTATCCTAGCTTGTTCACAGACTGAAGCCACGCTGGTAATGTTTCTGCCCTTTGTGCCTCTGAGACACTTCCGCAGGCTCCAGAGAACTGCTCGGAATGGCTCAGCACAGGCATGAGGCCTGCCTTCCTCTCCTGTGATGACTGGCCGCGCAAGGAAGACCTGCCAGGCCTCTCCACCGGCGCCCAGCTGGCACGGCCCGGAGCTGTCACGGTCCGGAGCTGTCACGGTGAGAGGAAGCGAGCGGGCCTCCTCTGCTTTAACCTTCCTGTGACTGCAACGCTTCATCTCAGTGACTATAGGTTTACTCCCCTCAGTCCACTCTGAAACGGTCTTCTTCAGCGGGGGAAATTTTATAGTACAGGGAAAAATCTTTTTTAATCTTTCAAAAGATGTCATAAAAAGTGCTTAATGTACTGGAAAAAAATGACATGAAATAGCTTTTAATGTAACAAAGTTGGGAAATATTTCTAATATGTATGACAGAAAAGGACCTACGGTTTTTAATATACAAAGAGCTTTCATAAATCAAGAAGACGAAGATGATTAACTCAATAGAAACACCAAAAAAGTATACAGGAAGACATTTCATGTAAAGAAATGCACTGGCCAATAAATGTAAGAAAACCATGTTCACCATCACAGATTTTAAAAATTAAAATGAGATGTGGTTTCTACTTATTATCTTGATGTATATGACATATATATGATACATATATTTCAAAACATATATATAATATATACATATATATATGACAAAACAGAGTCAATCTTGCTGTTCTAGAATTTTTTTTTTTCATTTCAAATTCTCACCACCTTGGAATTGTCAGATAAATTTATATTCATATATCAACATTTTAAAGAGGAGAAAAGTTCAATAAATAATGTATAGTAACAAATATTTAATGAAACAGATTTGGCAATCAAATACTAAATTTGCAGTGCTTTAATCAAATCTGTTTTGTAAGTACTTCTGTAAATCTCATCTCTCCAGAAGCATCTCTAAGCTCCTTATGGAAGGTGGTAGCACATGTTTTCCCTAAAAAGTAGCTATTTAACATAACTGCTGTTAATTAACTTGAGTCATGTGTGGATGTGAGAGTTGGACTGTGAAGAAGGCTGAGCACGGAAGAATTGATGCTTTTGAACTGTGGTGTTGGAGAAGACTCTTGAGAGTCTCCTGGACTGCAAGGAGATCCAACCAGTCCATTCTGAAGGAGATCAGCCCTGGGATTTCTTTGGAAGGACTGATGCTGAAGCTGAAACTCCAGTACTTTGGCCACCTCATGTGAAGAGTTGACTCACTGGAAAAGACTCTGATGCTGGGAGGGATTGGGGGCAGGGGGAGAAGGGGACGACAGAGGATGAGATGGCTGGATGGCATCACTGACTCGATGGACGTGAGTCTGAGTGAACTCCAGGAGTTGGTGATGGACAGGGAGGCTTGGTGTGCTGCGATTCATGGGGTCGCAAAGAGTCGGACCCGACTGAGCGACTGAACTGAAGATAAAAATGCAACATAGAAGAACTGGACTAAGAATTCAGAAACTGTTTTCTAGTGCCAGATTTTATACTAAAAAGGCTGGTGATATTCAGCAAGTCCCTGAAATCCTCTGGCTTGCATTTGCCTCACCTGTTAAATGAGTGTTAGACAAATTAAAGTTAAAATTTTACAACCCCATGAATAATTGATTTCCCCTAAGTCTCCATGGCCACCTGATGCGAAGAGCTGACTCACTAGAAAAGACCCTGATGCTGGGAAAGATTGAAGGCAGGAGGGGAAGGGGATGACAGAGGATGAGATGGTTGGATGGCATCACTGACTCAATGGACATGAGTTTGAGCAAGCTCCAGAAGATAGTGAAGGAGAGGGAAGCCTGGTGTGCTGCAGTCCATGGGGTCACAAAGAGTCAGACACAACTGAGCTGAACTGAAATTTAACTAAAGTCTAACATCTAGGATTTGACCAGCTTCTGTGACTTCATTGTTCTTCTGTTACTGTAGACTTCAGTTCAGCTCAGTTGTGTCCGATTCTTTGTGACCTCATGGACTGCAGCACACCAGGTTTCTCTGTCTAGGAGTTTGCTCAAACTCATGTCCATCGAGCTGGTGATACCATCCAGCCATCTCATCCTCTATCAACCCCTTCTCCTCCCACCTTCAATCTTTCCCAGCATCAAGGTCTTTTCAAATGAGTCAGTTCTTCACATCAGGTGGCCAAAGTATTGGAGTTTCAGCTTCAGCATCAGCCCTTCCAGTGAGTATTCAGGACTGATTCCCTTTAGTATTGACTGGTTAGATCTCCTTGAAGTCCAAGGGACTCTCAAGAGTCTTCTTCAACGCCACAGTTCAAAAGCATCAATTCTTCGGCACTCAGCTTTCTTTATGGTCTAGCTCTCACATCCATACATGACTACTGGAAAAACCGTAGCTTCGACTGGATGGACCTTTGTCAGCAAAGTAATGTCTCTTATTTAACTCCCAATTTCCTCAGCAGTTATATGGTGAGAATAATAGTACCTAACTCATAGGGTTGCCACGTGACTTAAAGACTGTCACCTACAATATGCTCAATAAATGTCAGCTAGTTGCAGCAGTAATAGTGAGAGTGCTATTAAATGGCTTTTAATGTAAGTGACAACCTTGACCTTTATCATGTTTTAATATTTCCCTTCTTCCCTCATTATGGGATCATAAGAGGAAAGATGATTTCAGTGCAAAAGCAAGAAAGAGGAATTACTACTTCCGTGTACATTATTCCTGAGGAATGTGGAAAAGTGCCCATATTGACTCTCCAGCAGGATCTTTGTATCAGATATGTTTCTTATGAAGTGGACTCAAACACTTTTTTGCTTTCAGATATTTGGGTTCAGCAAGAAAATAAGCATGCATTTATGAAACACCTACTGTATATTTCGGCTTCCCAGATGGTGCAGTGGTAAAGAGTCACAGGAGATGTGGATTCAATTCGATCCCTGGTTAGAGGCGATCCCCTGGATTAAGAAATGGCAACCTGCTCCAGTATTCTTGCTTGGAAAATGCCGTGGACAGAGGCGCCTGGTGGAGTACAGTTCATGGCATCACAAAGAGTGGGACACAACTGAGCGACTGAGCTCACACACACACACACACACACACTGTATATTTAGCACTGTTCTAGACACCAACATGTGATGACTAAGAAAAGAAAGATGTGGTTTCTGACCTATGTTATAAACATTGAAGAGATCGAGAACAAAAGTAAATAATGGAGGTATAATCATTTTGCTATGAAGAGAAAAAAAGCTCTGAAATACAGAGTTTCCAGGAGGACTCACAGAAATAAATCCATTTAGTGATAATCCAATATGTTCAAAAAACCATACATTTTAAGCATTTAGAGCAGATAACTAGGGGATTTTGACAGGTGTTGCCTGAAAAGGAAAAATCTGTATTCAAGTAACTTGAAGGAACTGTGGTTAAACCTTAAACAGATTCTTTTATTGCAGTGCTTATCAGAGCTTTTATTTACTGACGCACAATGTTGGTTTTCACAGGAAAACTACAGAGTGCACCGCCTTCCAATCTTCCTTAACTACAGAACAATATTTTCACAAATCATCTTTAGTAGAACAAAGATGACTTGTGCACATGTTCTGGAAATTGCAACTTTAGAAAGATCATACAAAATTGAAAAAAAATTTAAAGTTATACTAAATGATTTTCTAAGAATATTTTTGAAAATTTTTATACTGTAATATAGATACACTTGCTGCAAAGAATATTTCAATCTAGTATTTTTATCTCATTAGTCTTGAATATCCCATACTTTACGCCCCTAGAGAACCTGAACATATTTATTTTCTCAGTCTTCTTAGTATGCAAACAAGTTGACCTTGACCTAGGTCAGTGCAGCCACAGAAACAAGTATAGGCAGTAGAGTAGATCAACAAGTTTTTCCAATTTTAGTGGGGAAGGAATAGAATATTTGATAATGGGAGAAAATGGGTAGCTAAAAAGGCCTGAATGTGGGGGTGGGGGGTGGATAAATTAGGAGTTTGAGACTAGCAAACACAAACTTCTATATATATAAGAGATGAACAGCACAGCCCTACAGTTTTAACACAGGGAACTATATTTAATATCCTTTAATAATAATAATAATGAAAATAATATACATAATAATAAAAATAATAATGAAAATAATATACATATGTATACCTGAATCACTTTGCTGTACACCAGAAACTAATGTAACACTGTAAATCAACTATACTTCAAATAAATAAATAGGACTGAGTCTTGACTCTCCCACTCAAAACTGTGTGATGTGTATCCTTGGGAAAATCAACACAGCCAGCTAACATACTTTGTTAATCCATGGGTGGGTATATTAATAGTGAAGCCCAGATGGGTAGGGTAAGGAGGGGCGGGAAGGAGGATCAAGAGGAAGGGGATATATGTGTACATGGAGGTGATTCCCTTTGCTGTACAACATTGTAAAGCAAGTTAATTTTTAAAAATAAATAAATTCTTTTAAAATAGTGAGGCCTTATAGGGTTGCCGTGAGGATTGAATAGATGTATTAGTGCTCTCCATTAATACTTGGTTTCAGAGAGTGAACCACAAAGGTTATATAGCCCAATAAGACATTTCTAAGTTTATGTTCATCATGATACAAAGAGAAAAACATCCTTTCAATTTCATCACATGTCCTTATGAAAACTTATATTTCAGGTTTAGTTTTCTGTATCTTTTTCTGAGCGTTTTAATGAGAAGTTTGGAGAAGTATCAAGTAAGGTGATAGTAAATTTAGAAACTGCTGCCTCATTTACAGAAGATATAACCCTGAAGTGACCTCAGCCCTGCACAGTCATGGCAGACTGCTTTGTTCTATAATCACTGAAGCACTCAGGGACTTCTGCTGACATTTCTGATTTGGAGATTTAAACACACAGTTTCTAACCGATGGTGAGATAATAGGTTCACTTGGTTGCTAAAGCTCCACCTTAGAGACACGCCCAACTCCTCGCTGGCTCTCTGCACACAGACGTGGTAACATCTTTCATATCAGAGGACTTACGAGCTACCATTTGAATATGTTGCCTGAGATTATTGCAGCCAACATATTACTCTCAAAATAGTTGGAAATGCATGCTGATGAGGGAGAGGAACTGATTCCACTGGATGAATCCTAGGTCTCATCCTCCTACCCAAACATTTTGAAACAGGTATGTTTTCTTTCTACAGTTTTGTGTAACTCATATCCCCAGGAAGAAGTCAGGATATTTGTATGTAATATCATAAAAGCACGTAATATTAAAAAAAAAAAACATAAGCATGTTGCTCTGTCTTAGTCGATGTGACATGGTTACTAAGGATAAAATAATACAGTTTGATTGCAAAACATGGCAGGATGCGCCAGTTTCCCCGCAGGGAGTGGGGCCTGGTGGTTAAGTGTATAGGCTGTGCGCTTAAACACACCTGGATTTGACCTCTGTACAGTCACCAGTAAACGTGAACTGGAAGAAATTACCTGAACATTCAGGTTCTCAGTTTTTTCATCTGGAAAGTAGTTATAAAAATTTCTATTCTGTAGGATATTTTTAAGAAGCTTAATTTTTCCTCTGAATTGTTCATTACAGTATAAACTATCTTCTATGACAGAGCCATATTTAATACGTACAATTTATGAGTTTTTAAATGTATACACACTTTCATCAAGATATAGCACATTTTTTGGAGAATCAGACATAGAGAAGGCAATGGCAACCCACTCCAGTACTCTTGCCTAGAAAATCCCATGGACGGAGGAGCCTGGTAGGCTGCAGTCCATGGGGTCGCACAGAGTCGGACACGACTGAAGTGACTTAGCAGCAGCAGCAGACACAGAGAACAGATTTATATGGGGTGGGGAAGGAAGGAGAGGGTGAGATGTATGGAGAGAGTAACGCGGAAACTTATGTTACCATATGTAAAATTTATAGCCAGTAAGAGTTTGCTGCATGACTCAGGGAACTTAAACAGGGGCTGTGTATCAACCTAGAGGGGTGGAGTGGGGAGGGAGATGGGAGGGAGATTCAAGAGGGAGGGGATATGTATATCTATGGCTGATTCATGTTGATATTTGGCAGAAAACAACAAAATTCTGTAAAGCAACTATTCTTCAATTTAAAAAAAAATTTTAATAAAGTAAATTAAAATTAAAAAATACACACAGTACATTTTTATTACCTCAGAAAGTTCTTTTGGGTTCCTTTTCAATTAATTCCTGTCTATCTCACCCAGAAAGCAATGACTTAATTTTTCCTTTAGGATTGAAGAAGGATTGACAAAATGTGAAATAATGTATATAAAGTGCTTAAACTATTTTGGTGTATCTGACAAGCATTCAAAAAGTTGAGCCAATTATTATTATTAATATTTCTATACAAAGTGATGGTTAGGATGACATGCATAGAAAATGCTAGAAGAGAAAGTTCCAAATTGACAGGGATGAGGTGTATCTAGAAATCAAGAAAAGAGGAGAAAATTTGGAATGAATATCTAAAAACAGGGTATCTTTTAACATTCGTTGAATATCTTCTAGATACAAGAGTTTGTCATTTTAATTTTCTCAATAGACAGCACTTCTCCTTTGGGAACCCCTCATCAGATCAGATCAGATAAGATCAGTCGCTCAGTCGTGTCTGACTCTTTGCGACCCCTCATGGAGAAACAAACTCAAGGAAGTTAGGTAGCTTCCTAGCATCACAAGCACTGCTAAGTGGACTGCATTCCACTTAGCTAAGATGGAATCACATCACATTCCACTGCTAAGAGCCTGGAATTCAAGCCTCTGTCCAACTCTAGAGCTCCTGCTGTTGCTGCTGCTGCTGCTAAGTCGCTTCAGTAGTGTCTGACCCCATAGACGGCAGCCCACCAGGCTCCACAGTCCCTGGGATTCTCTAGGCAAGAATACTGGAGTGGGTTGCCATTTCCTAGAGCTCCTAGAACACCTTGATTGCCATATTAAAGACATGTAAAGCAAAAGGAAAATAGCATTGAGTCTTAAAATGGCAACATAGTAACCTTCATACTTTTCACATACTATCTCATCTAATCCCCAGAGGCCTGGCGTGCTCCGATTCATGGGGTCGCAAAGAGTCGGACACAACAGAGCAACTGTTCTGATCTGATCCAATCTGAATCCCCAGAGAGTTTAATTCTGCCCTCTTCCCCACTTCACTTTTGAGGAATCAGAGTTAAAATTTTAATCTAGCTTCAAATGACAGTCTCTCCCCACTGTTTATCAAAAGAAAGAAGACATTCTTTTAAATTAGGTCCCAAATCTCCCAAAACACTCAACAAAATGGCCAAATTAAATCTCAGTATCTTAGATGGAAGGTTAAAGAATGTGATACAATACTAAAGTTGGAAAACATGGTGATGTCAGATCAAGATAGATAAACCCTTACTCATTGTATACACATTTTAACCCCTGGGTGAGTGTGCATAAAATATCTAGGTGTTGCTGAGTCATACTTTGGATAACATATCATCTATACTTCCGTGTGTTTTGTACTATTTTTTAAAATTCTGTTAACTTTTATATGTGAAGGCATTGTCTGATCTTGTGAACTAGAAATAAAGCAATCAATATCTGAAGAACTGTTAGAACCTTCAGGAACCTCATATAAAAACAGTAAATTTGAAAGTTAGGATGCAAACTAGGATTAAAACAGAAAATTAGGGATTTCCAGATCCTCTGAACTGTCATTGTATTTAAGCCTGACGTTTTTTCCTTTTCATTTTTTAAAACAACTATTTAGTTTCAACTGTGCTGGATTTTTGCTGCTGCCAGGGCACTCCTCTAGTTGCAGATAGGACTACTTTCCAGTGGGGGCACACAGGCTTCTAGCTGCGGTGGTGTCTCTCATCGCAGAGGACGGGCTCTAGGGTGCGTGGGCTTCAGTGTCTGCGGCTCCCGGGTTCTAGAGCACAGGCTCAATCGCTGTGGTGCAAGACACACTGCAGCGGCAGGTGGGAATCTACCAGGACCAGAGATTGACCCTGTGTGTCCTGCCACCACCGGCAGAAGGGTTCACTGAGTCACCAAGGAAGCCCTCTTCCTTTTTCATTTAACTAATATTTGAACAAAACCAAATACAGTGACACTTTTTATATTAAAAGTCAAGAATTTTTCTAAAGGTATTATAGAAATACATTGACCCAAACCAGTACTTTATACTATTATAAAATGAAAGTGAAAGTTGCTCAGTGGTATCTGACTCTTTGTGACACCATGGGCTGTACAGTCCATGGAATTCTTCAGGCCAGAATAATGGAATGGGTAGCCGTTCCCTTCTCCAGGGGATCTTCCCAGCCCAGGGATCAAACCCAGGTCTCCTGCATTGCAGGCAGATTCTTTACCTCTGAGCCACAAGGGAAGCCCAAGAACACTGGAGTGGGTAGCCTATCCCTTCTCCAGCAGATCTTTCTGACCCAGGAATTATCTTAGTATAAGTTTCCCCTAAAATGGCAAGTCAACCTTTTCAATCAGGCTGTGATAAACAAAGTATTGCTGTCTGTATCAAGGAATTATAAAATCAATAAATTGAGGACATCAGTTGAAGTCAAAGCATCTTTAACTCTGGCACCAGTTCATTCTATTTTTGATGAAATAGTATCTTGAGTAGGGCACTAGGAAGCAACATGGACCTGACCAATTTAAAAAAAGCTTTTCCGGAAATTAAAAGTATGACTGTCCTCCTGATGACAGGTAATACTTTCTCAAGTTTTAATATCATCTAAGAAAAAGAGAGAGAGGGAGAAAATTTTAAAAACAAAAATAAAAACACTGAAGACTGAGATCAAGAATGACATACTAGTCATCTCAGGTTACCAGACTTCAGGGTATCAAGATGAGTAAAATGGGCTTCCTAGGTGGCCCTAGTGGCAAAGAACTCGCCTGCCAATGCAGGAGACATAAGAGACTCAGGCTTGATCCCTGGGTCAGGGAGATCCCCCGGAGGAGGACATGGCAACCCACTCCAGTGTTATTGCCTGGAGAATCCCAGGGACAGAGGAACCTGGAGGGTTACAGCCCATGGAATCACAAAGAGTCAGACATGACTGAAGCAACTTAGCAAGCATATGCCAAGCACATTGGACAAAAATTCCACTTTCACTCTGAATGGAGAAAGCTGAAAAAGAATCTTCCTCTCATCACCACCACCCCCTCCACAAAAAAAAAAAAAAAAAAAAAACTGGGGTGGGAGATAAAAAGCAATATTCAAAATTACAGCTTCTCTTGAGCCCATCAGATAGCTGAGGTTTCAAGACAGTAAGACCTGGATTGAATTTCAAAGAGTGATAAGCTCCTTCAAGGAGAGACAGGACATGTGAACTGTGTCAGTATTTCTAGAACAAGGGAGGAAGAAGTGGATGCCGTAAAACTGGTAAAACGCCAACTAAATTTTAAATGAATTTTTTTAAAGGCCAAATATGAACTAGCATGAAAAGTTTAAAACAACTGGGAGCCCAAAAGACTCAGGAGGAGTTCCCAAGGACACACTTAGAATTCTCACGGGCCTTGACTAGATGCTCAAAAGAAAAAAGGAACTTGGGGCAAGAGAGTGGAAACAGTTGGTGATGGACAGGGAGGCCCGGCGTGCTGCAGTCCATGGGGTTGCCGAGTCGGACACGAGTGAGCGACTGAACTGAGTGGAAACAGCCCTGCTCGGTGGTGCGGGCATGCAAGGCACGATTGATCTGGGCCACTGGAGGATAAGCACAAGACCTTCCCTGTCTTCCAGGACTCATTCCCCATAGAAGGCAAAAACCTGACATCATTGGGAGCGGGTATAACCAACTTTTCATCCAAACACACGCACATATACACACAGCCTACCTGGACTCGGGCAGAGAGGTATTATTCCTTGGAGAGGAGTGGAAGCAAAAATCCACCTGTCCATAGCGGAGGGATGGGAAACCCTTTTCTGCACAGAATCTGCCAAGACTTGCTGCTCCTGGGACAGTGGCAGAAGAAAAAATCTTCTAACCTTGGGAAAGGGCAGGGAATTCTCTACGGCTGAGGATCTTGTGCCGATAGAGAGCAGATCTCGGCTACCCCTGCAGGAGCCGCAGGAAACCTTCTGCACCTAAGACAAGCCACAGATGAACGAGTCCTAGGAAATGTACTGTATCATTAGGAAAGTAATTGTGAAAGACGCAACAGGCAGTTCATATTGTCAAACTGGTTCCCGTGGAAGGTAGTTTGGCCTAGCGGTTGAGAAAAAATTTCGTCTTGAATCTGTTTTCTTTTTCAATAGCTATATGACCTCTCAGTGTCTCAATTTGTAAAATGGGAATAATTGGTCCACATCAAGGGGTATTGCTGAGGACATTAAAAGAGATTATATGTGGAAAGTTCTTAGAATGCTTCCAGGTGTGTATAAATGTCAACAAAAATGGTAACTATTCCTGCAAATACAGATGAAAACAAAATGTTGATTTGTAAAAACAACCGAAAAGTCATTATAGTAATCGTCCCAATCCTGAATCTCTGGCTCAGTTTTCTGCAAGTTTATTCTGAGAGCTTTAAATATAGGCATTTTACCTGTTGAATTTTACTTCAGTGGTTTAGACTTGCATTTTTTAAAATGATTTATTTATTGTATTTTTGGCTGTGCTGGGCGTTCACTGGCACATGTGGGCTCAGCAGAGGCTACTCTCACTGCAGAGCACTGGCTCTAGGGTGCGTGGGCTTCAGTGCTTGGGGCTCAAAGGCTCCAGAGCGCAGGTTCAACTCTGATGGCACACAGGCTTGGGTTGCCCTGCAGTGTGGAATCGAACCCGTGTCCCTTGCATTGGCTTACGGATTCTTTACCACTGGACCGCCAGGCAAGTCCTAGACTTGCATTTTGAGGTGCAGTCATCTAGCTAAGAGTGGGGCAGTACTCTCGACAAAAGAAACTAGAGAGAAAAACAATAAAATACAGCAAATAGCTGTTAGAAAGCAGCAGAAAGCTTCTGATGCGACTAGAGCTGCAGGGACTGAAATTCTGGAAGGAAAAGCCCCGATCACCTGGACTCACCCTCTGTCACTTCCTTCACCCTGGGGGATGCTGTTGGTTCTGGGCACAGACAGGAAGTTCACAATTCAGGCTTTCAGTCTGTGGAGGGCACAGAAAAGCCAGCAAAGTATTTTGAGGAGAATTGAGGGGCTTCAAACCCGTTTCCGGCTTTCCCCGGGGCTGGAGCCAAGACTCTCACGGAAAGATTCTGAAGATCTGAGCAGGGGATTTCCTTAGTCTCAAACACAGAGATGACATTTCTGTACTCACAAGGAGGGGGAGTAAGGAATATATCAGCTCCCAGTTGAAAATCCGAGGGGAGTAGGGAGGACTGGGGATAAATTATTCACCCTTATAGCAGCTGCAAAAACCCAGCCTTTCCTCAGAACAGGCCATGATTGGCTTAAGGCCCCCACCCTAACTGCCTAGAAAGAAAAGGGTGAAAGACAACATCATCTGAAGTCTCTGTATTTTTAATAAGCAATCAAAATTCTTTAAAAATTAATAAGACCAACAAAGGACAGTCTGCATAACTAAAAACAATGGAATAATTAAATCAGCCGAAGCTGCTGGAGTGCAGTAATGAGAACTCACAATGATAAACATGACTAAGCAAGAGAAAATGAATGACAGAGAGATTAAAATTTAGCTAAAAACTGATCTTATGGAAGATATTCAAATGAAAATTCTGTAATTGAAAAGTACAATATCAAAGTACAATACAATTTTGATATTGTGCAAAAGTACAATATCAATTGAAAGTGAAATCAAACTGGATTAAACTGAAATTTTTAACATAGACCTAAGAAGATCCCTTTCTTCTCATTTGTATGCAGTGAGATCCTGAGGCTGGGTGTAGAGTGAATGATGATGCATTGACCTTTTCCCCTGTCACTGTCCTTCCTCCCAGCCTCTGCCACTCAGGTTCTGTTATTAATTCAAAAATAAATACGACAGTCTGTGCCATATACAGAGGCCCACGCTGGGTGACCGCAGGTGGAAAGAGCAGCTGCGAGTTCAAGAAGAAAGATTGCTAAGGCCTGGTCTGCACCCTCAGAGGAGACCACTGTATAATGAAGAACATTAGAAATTCAGGAGAGTGGCTTCTAGTCCGAGCTTCTTATTCACTAGCTGTGAGGCCTTAGGAAAGACTGTTTTCTCTAGACTTCAGTTTTGTTCCGTGTAAAACAGGAGAGTGACCCAAATATCCATGTCCAAGATTCCTTCCAGTTCTGAGATTTAAAGCAAACTGAGCCAATCAGACAACGTTCAGAAATCCCCAGATTAAGCATAGGAGAATCTATTCATGGTTTTCCTAAAGATGTTATAAAATCAGGTTTCTTGAGGTATAACTTATATAAAACACATTTCACCCATTTTAAGTATAACGTTTCATACTTCTTGACAAATATACATATGTAACTGCTACTGCGATCAAGATATAGAACATCTCCAACAACCCCAGAAGTCCCCATGTCTCTTTGAAGGCAATGTCAGCTTCTGGTAACCACTGATCTGATTCATGTCAGTGTGGTTTTGCATTTTCTTAAATATCATATAAATAAAATCATTATGTACTCTTTTGTGCCTGGATCCCTTCCTTTAACATAATGATATTCAAATGTGTTCATGTTGGTGCATTTATCAACAGTCCACTCATTTTGTACATTGCTGAGTAGTATTTCATTCTAAAGATTGAGGGCAGGAGGAGAAGGGGATGACAGAGGATGAGATGGTTGGATGGCATCATTGACTCGATGGCCCTGGGTTTGGGTGGACTCTGGGAGTTGGTGATGGACAGGGAGGCCTGGCGTGCTGTGGTTCATGGAGTCGCAAAGAGTCAGACAGGACTAAATGACTGAACTGAACTGAACTGTGCTTTGTTGATCAGTTTATCAGTAGACAGATGACTGGGTTCCCAGTTCTCAATGGAGTTATCATGCATAAAGTGACTATGGCCATCAGTGCATGATTTTTTTACCTAGACATGTTGTTTTAAATGGTAAATACCCTGATGTAAGATATCTGGTTCACATAACAGCTGTAATTTTTGCTTTATGAAAACTCTACTAAACTACTTTCCAAAGTAGCTGTGCCATTTTGCGTCTCAGCCAGCACCAAATGAGAGTTCCTGCTGCTCCATAGCCTCTCCAACACATTCCTGTGGTTTTAATTAGCATTTTCTTAATAGCTACTGATGGTCACTATCTTTTCATGTCCTTACATGCCCTGTGTAACCTTTGGTGAGATGAATGACCGTTAAAATCCTTTAGTTCCGTTTTCTAATTTTTAATTGAAATTTGTGCTCAGATCTTTATAGATTCACATAGAGTTGCAAGAAATAATGTAGAGTGATCCCTTGTAAAATTTGCTCAGTTTTGGACAAGAGTAGCAGCTTGCAAAGCTAAAGCGAATATTATAACCAGCATATTGACATTGGTTTATCCACCAATCTTTTTCAGATTTCCCATGTTTTAGTGTGTATGTGTGTGCATTTGTGTGAAATTGTATACAGTTACATCACTGGTGTAGTTTTGCGTATCTGTCCCTCATGTTAAGGTACTCAACAGCTCCAGCACTGCAAGGATCATTCCTGACGCCCTTTCATAATCACGCCTGCCTCTCCCACCTGCTCTTCTCCCATGCCTATACTTGGCAATCCCTAATCTGTCCTCCATTTCTAAAATAACTTTCTAAAAGTTATATGATTGGAATCACATAGTGTGTAACCTTTTGTGATTGACTTTTTCACCTAGCATGTTCCCTGAAGATTCATGCAAGCTGTTGTGTGTTTTAATAGTCTGTTCTTTTTTATTGCTGAATAGTATTCCATAGGATGGCTTACCCACAGATTGGTTAAATGCTCACCTAAATGACATCTGGCTTGATTCTAGATTTTGACTATTGTAAATATGGTTGCTGTGAACATTCATGTATATAGGAGCACAGGTAGAGGAATTCCACTCCACTCTCCCATCAAGAGACACCAGGTGACCTTGCCTGATGAAACCCCTTCCACCTCCACAGGCAGCATCAGCAGGGTTTCCATCATCTGTGTACAGCAATACATCTTATGGAATGGTTGCTTTTAACTGTCTCTTGTAGCAAAGACTTTTTTTTTAAATCACAAATTCACCTTGCTTCCTCTCCCCTCTTGCCTCACAGCCTTGGCAAAAATTACCTTGAAACAGAACATGGTCTCAAAGTAAAAGCTAAAATTCTAAGTAAACATAGAAAAGCATCTTTATGAACTTGGGTTATGCAAACATTACTTAGGCTACAAAACGCATGAAACATAAAAGACAAAATTATAAATTGCTCTTCAAATAAAATGCAAACTTTTACTCTTCCCCAAACACTGAAAACAAGGTGAAAAGGCAAGCTGTGTATTAGGTGAAAATATTTGCAATTCACAAGAGTAATAAAGGACTTATGTTCAGAGTATTTCAAGCATTCTTATGACTCCAAAGTCAGAATACAATTAAATATCGGGCCAAGCTGGGGCTGGCAAGAGGAAGAAGTAAAATGAAACAGTTACAAGGACCCAATCCAGGCAGTCTCTTTTACCCTTGGGCCAATACTGTCCTTTCCTGCTTAGAGAAAACATCTCCATTTTGAAAGGAATAGGCAACCGTTGGAACTTGAGCTTGTTCCATTAATCCCACTGATGTATCCAAGTGGTACACAGGCACCTTGGGGTCCATTTCCTCCCATATTCATCTATCTCCTGGGCTGGTCCTCTCTGAGACCCCTTAACCCAGAGAGAGCTGGGAAATAT